>NC_041021.1:30024819-30206150 GCF_004193775.1 Glycine soja
CTATTGGAGGCTCCCAACTTACTTCCAATGAAAGGCCTTTTTGTTACAAAATTTGAAAACAAAACAAATTGCCAATTACAAAATTACAAAAAAAAGTCCTCAATTGTGGTGGCTATTCTCTCTTGAGTATTTCACTCAATTTGGAGTGCTTCTTAGTCCAATAGCTCTTAAGGTGGTTGGCCCCTTTCTTCTTGACTCAAATTCTTCAAGATATGGCACCAATCCTCCTTTCCAATTCCCTATATGGCAACTCACAAGCAAGGAAACAAAGAGACAAGCAATAACCAAAGACCAAAAAAAAAATGAAATGAAAGCTAAACCAATAGAGTTTTAACAAGACAAATTTCCAAAGATTATTCAACAATTAAAGCAATGAAAAGCACAAAAAAGCAAGCTAGGACTCAAAGAGAAACCTAGAATGGCTCTAGAGTAGAGTAGAAAAACTCTAAAAAAAAAAAGACTCAAGAAACCTCTAGTTTTGGCACTTGTTTTCACAATAATTTTCAATTGAAATTTCAGAACTAGGATTGGTATAAAATAGGCACCAATTATAGAACAAATTTTGAGCCAAAATAGCAAGCACACTTTCCTTTCACTTTTCCTTTTTTTTTTTCTATACACTGATTTTTCTGCCAACTTGTGTGATTTTTATTATTTTTTCCTTTAATCCAAATCGCTTGGTTCTTTTTCTATAATTTTTTTCCAGATGTCTAGAAAATTCAGTAAAACTTTCAGCTCAAAAATCGTTGTGACCAATTCCCAGTAATTTATACAATTTTGTATGTTCAAGCTGCCAGCACCAGCGATTTCAACCTAGAAATCAAGAGTAGTGTTTATGTTGCTTAAGGCTTGGATAGTTACAATTTGTGTTTGCTTATGCTCAATTATCTTGAATAACACAATTCAAGAGAGCTTAAGACTTATTTGATTCACAAATCCAGCCACAACTCAGCACCACAACTCAACTTCATCATAGGCATCATGTAGGAATCTTAGAAAACAAAAGAGTTCAAGAACAAGACTACTTCTAGGAATTGATTTAGAACATGTTATGAACTAAATAACATGCATGAATTAGACTCAAAATTCAAAAGATAGGCTAATAATGACAAGAATACATGAACAAATGTATCTAGAATTCAATCAACAAAATAAAATTCAACACAAACTTAGAACATAATGTGACAATTACTATGACTAAACATGACTCTAAGACAACATGGATTAAGTGATTTACACTTAGATTTTTGTGTTTTTTTTTAATCAATATTTTGGAAGAAAATTTAGATCTAAGGTTCAGCACAAGAATATTATGAATGAAAAATGATAGAACCTAAAATCAACACAAAAACAAGATTCAAGAGTAGATCTACAAAATTTGAACCATAGAAATGCAAGAACAAGTGTAGATCTAAGATTTAATCGGTTTATTTTTTTTTGAGTCTACTCTAAACAGCACCAAACCACAAGACAATGGAGGATATACATGGAGAATAAGATGAAGAACAAGGAATTAAAGAGAATTCACCGAACAAAAAGATAGAGGAAGCAAAAGAACATCACCTAGATGAAGATGCTCTTGATACCACATGATGCAAGCTCCATTGGAGCTTTAGGCCTAGGATCTTCTTCATCAATGGATTCCTTTGCTTCTTGGAAGATGAATGGCAGCGGAATGGAGAAAGGGAGAGAGAGAGGAGACGCCACTTCAAGGAGAAGATGAGTCTAGAAGAAGCTCACCACCATAGGAGGCCATGGATAAGAGCTTGGAGGAAGAATGAGATGAATGAAGGGAGAGGGAGAGAAGAGCACGAAATTTTGTGCTCTAAATGAGCTTTGAAATCTGAAGTTTAATATTCATATCATCAAAGTTGAAAAAAATACACACACATGACCTCTATTTATAGCCTAAGTGTCACACAAAATTGGAGGGAAATTCAAATTTCACTTGAATTTGAAATTGAATTTGTGGAGCCAAACTTTGGAGCCAAAATTTCACTAATTATGATTAGTGAATTTTAGTTATGGTTCAGCCCACTAATCCAAGATCAATTCCAAGATTCTCCACTAAGTGTGCTTAGGTGTCATGAGGCATGAAAAGCATGAAGGACATGCACAAAGTGTGACTATATGATGTGGCAATGGGGTGTAGTAAGCAAATGCTCACCTCCCCCTCTAAAATTTAATTGGATTGGGCTTCTACCAATTCAATTAAATTTATTTCCAGCCACACACATCAAATATCCACTTAGTGCATGTGAAATTACAAAACTACCCCTAATACAAAAACTAGTCTAGGTGCCCAAAAATACAAGGGCTGAAAAATCCTATATTTCTAGGGTACCCTACCTACAATATGGAGCCCTATATACAAGGACCAAATATAATGACATCCTAGTCTAATATGTACAAAGATAATTGGACCCAACCTTGGCCCATGGGCTCAGAAATCTACCCTAAGGTTCATGAGAACCCTAGGGCCTTCTTCAGCAGCTCTAGCCCAATCTTCTTGGAGCCTCTTGCTCATGGTTCTTGTGATTGGTCCCTTCCTAGGGAGGATTGCATCATGTACGCCATCCTGACACGGATGAGCATCCATGTGGCTCAGTTGATCGCTGATGCCATCTATATTTTTGCAGGTATGGCGCCCACTAGGCACCCTTTGGACCCAGATAAGTCCAACAGGGCCCTGGGATTCCCTGCACTGATCACAGGACTCTGCCAGTCGTTCGGAGTCCCCGTTGCACCTACCAAGGTGATTCGGCCGCCCATCACCCAGGCTTTTATTGAGAAGTACTGTACCCAGAGACAGGCTCAGGGTGATGCTCCACAGGCCGCAGGCGCGCCCCCAGGCTGGCCAGGCTGGGGCATTTGACATGGAGCAGTATTTACGGCATTTGGTTCGCCAGCAGGCGGCCAACCACCGAGCACATGTACGGACCCATGATTGTCTGTACCAGATGAGCCTTAGCATGCAGAGCCAGGGCTTCGCTTCTTTTTCATGCCCTACTCCAGACCAGTTTAGGGCAGAGGTTGCATGGCCCGGAGATTGGCCCGAGGCCCAAGCAGGAGAGGCACCCCCAGAAGCTCCCGGCGATGGAGAAGAAGCCCACGAGGATGAGGAGATGGCCGATTTGCTTGACTTCTTGGGAGGGAGTGGAGATACGTGACTGGGAGATCCCCAGATTCATGTTTTCTTTCATATTTCTTTTGTCATTTTTATTCTATGTTATTGTTTTGACTTGAGAGACTAATGTTTGTTTTTGTTGTTTCGATTGTCATTTGTACAGCGCATACATTTTTGTTTAGATTGTTGCGTTAGTATTTATATATCATTACTATCGATGATGTTTGAAATTCTGGAACCGTGTAGAGTTCTTCGTTTAGGAACATCGTCCAAAAGTATATATGTAAAATAAACAAAAAAAATCATGATAAAAATAAAAATAGAAAAGAAAAGAAAATGAAATGGAAAAGAGAACAAAAGGGAAAGAAGAGAGCAAGTAAAAAAAAAAAAAAAAGAAGAGGGCAAGTAAAGAAAAAGAGAGCAAATAAGAAAAAAGAAGAGGGCAAGTAAAGAAAAAGAGAGCAAATAAGAAAAAAGAAGAAGGCAAGTAAGGAAAAAGGTGGAAAAAGAGAAAATAAGTTGTCTAGCTAAAAACCGACATGCTTTTGAAAAGAGATGATTTCCAACTCTTCTTCGAAAAAAAATTCATTGATCATAACCGATTTTTGAAGAGAAAAAAACGTGTCTACACCTGAAGGGTGAATGCTGTGAAATTTCCCCGGACGCCCGAAATGGACCCGGATGAATGCACAAATTGATAAAAGAACATATTTTGGAAACATTGGGTTGATTTAAAATAGAGGAAATGAATCCTGAGCCCTAGCATCACATGACCATAAAAGTTTGACACTTGAGTGTCCACATAGGTGCATGCGTGGCCAGTTTTGCATAAAGTTTCTAAATCATCAGTTTTGCATTTGTGTCATGGAAATAATGTGGGGCATCCCTTTTATCCTTGAACCAAACCAAACCCCGACATGTATCATGTCTAGCCATTCTACAAACCTTGAGCCAAAATCCTGACTCACCATAAACCTTGACCTAGGGTGAGAATGTCAATCCTTACCCTCGGAAGCAAAAAAGAAAAGAAGGAAAATTTCCAATCAAAGAGAAAGCAAAAAAGAAAAGAAAGGAAATTCCCAATCAAAGAGTGGGAGAAAGCAAAAAGAAAAGAAAGAAAATTCCCAATCAAAGAATGGGAGAAAGTAAAAAAAAAAAAAAAAAAAAAAGAAGAAGAAGAAGAAGAAGAAGGAAAGAAAGCCCCTGATCGGGGATCGAAGAAAAAACAGAAGAAATATGCAGAGAGGTCTTTGGACCGGACAATATCTGAACAATACAGAATTGTCACCAAATGAACGAAAAAAGAAGGAAAGGGAACCACGACCTAAAATAGTCTTCTCCCTTTGATTACCAACCAAAATCCCGTGCGCTAGCGACTTTTTTTTTTTTCTCGCCCCGCACTAAACAAAAATAGAAAAAGAAAAAAAAAAACCAGAAAAATCAAAAGCCAAAAACACACAAAAGCCGAAAGAAGAAACCACCAAAAGAACCCATTCCCAAGGGAAGCCCTATTGATCCATGATCACGCGTGTAATTTTTGATTTGATAGGAAATAATTTGCAAAGTCAAGTCATGACATATCTATGGTTCGGAATTAGGATGAAACACTTACCTGTGCGAGATTGATACACTTTGAGTGGATTTCTTCTATTTTTGTCGAACCCAGTGTTTCCTCTAAATGATCATTTAGAAACGAAATGCTAACATCCAAAATCTCATTTATGGTTATGGGAGATTTCATCAGCAGACTCTCCTTCCCCGGTAGACGCATTGTTTTTCACTCAAAAAAGCATATGCTGCTCTAAATCAGTTGGAATATTTGTCTCCTTGCTAAAGCATGTTTGCATTTTAGTGGAGAAAACACCGAGACTTTTTCAAATCTCACAAGTTATCCAGAACTACGTAGGTCTGAGTTCCTCATTGGAGGATACGTAGGAGCAAGAGCCTCGCTTTTGTCGACCACACCGCCTTTTGTTGCCATGACTCAAGAGCTGGTAGCCCGCGGAGACACCTTACGGTTATCCGCACCTCGTCATTCAGTGACCCCAAGTGTGATTCACGAGCAGAGACCAATATGGTCATCTGCGCCCTTTCCGGAGATGTCAGCATTTTCTGATGGAGACTTTTCAAGTCTCACAAGTTATCAAGAACTACGTAGGTCTGAATTCCTCATTGGAGGATACGTAGGAGCAAGAGCCTTGCTTTTGTCGGCCGCCCCATAATCTTGGTCATACTGACCCTGAGGTCATGTGACATGCACTCTTGTATCATCCAGAGGCGGCGGGCCCGATGATACGCGGAGATACCTTACGGTTATTCGCACCCTTTTGTCATCCAGAGGCGGCGGGCCCGATGACAAGCAGAGACCAAGTTTGGTCATTCTGCACCCTTGTATCATCCAGAGGCGGCGGGCCCGATGATACGCGGAGATACCTTACGGTTATCCGCACCCTTTTGTCATCCAGAGGCGGCGGGCCCGATGACAAGCAGAGACCAAATTTGGTCATTCTGCACCCTTGTATCATCCAGAGGCGGCGGGCCCGATGATACGCAGAGATACCTTACGGTTATCCGCACCCTTTTGTCATCCAGAGGCGGCGGGCCCGATGACAAGCAGAGACCAAGTTTGGTCATTCTGCACCCTTGTATCATCCAGAGGCGGCGGGCCCGATGATACGCGGAGATACCTTACGGTTATCCGCACCCTTTTGTCATCCAGAGGCGGCGGGCCCGATGACAAGCAGAGACCAAATTTGGTCATTCTGCACCCTTGTATCATCCAGAGGCGGCGGGCCCGATGATACGCAAAGATACCTTACGGATATCCGCACCCTTTTGTCATCCAGAGGCGGCGGGCCCGATGACAAGCAGAGACCATATTTGGTCATTCTGCACCCTTGTATCATCCAGAGGCGGCGGGCCCGATGATACGCGGAGATACCTTACGGTTATCCGCACCCTTTTGTCATCCAGAGGCGGCGGGCCCGATGACAAGCAGAGACCAAATTTGGTCATTCTGCACCCTTGTATCATCCAGAGGCGGCGGGCCCGATGATACGCGGAAATACCCGAGTGGTTATCCGTATAAACATTCTTTTGCTATCTGTAAGACAGAACGCTTGATAGCATGCAGAGGCTGACATAGTCTTCTGCACCTTTTGTTCCTCCGGGAACAACAAGTCATTTACATGCGGAAATTTCATGGTCACCCGCGACTCTCGTCAACCGAGAGGAGCGAAATTAGTGTCATACACTAATTTTCGTCCGGGGACCTTTGCTTGATGACATGCGACCTTTCTTTGGTCCTTGTGAGGTGCTTGGCACCCATCATTAGGCAATTTGTGAAATTCCGGGAGCAACAAGTCATTTGCATGTGGAGATTTTATGGTCACCCGCGACTCTCGTCAAATCGAGAGGAACGAAATTAGTGTCTTATCTTTACTTTCCTTTTATCTCCAATAAAAGACAAGTAAAGAGGGGCAACTGTCATACCCTAATTTCGTCCGGGGACCTTTGCTTGATGACATGCGACCTTTCTTTGGTCCTTGTGAGGTGCTTGGTACCCATCATTAGGCAATTTGTGAAATTCCAGAACATGCCGAAAAACCAAAAAAAATATTGATGCACAATTCGTAAGTTTCCGTGACACACCGGAAATCAAATGGAAGCATCGTTGCATAATTAAGTGAGGTTCCGTAACATTCCGTAAGTCAAAAAGGGGATGGTTATGTAATCCGCAAGGTTCCGTAACATTACGGAAAGAAAACGAGTATCGTTACAAAATTCGTAAGTTTCCGTAAATTTACGAAAAAAGAATCACCAAAAAAAGCAGAGGGGGGTGTACTTAGTAAAAATGGGGGTGCAAATAGCATCCAGGCCCACTTGGGCCCTCCAGAATATTCCTCCAGAAGGCTGTTGCTTCTGGAGGAAGCAACCTGGCTCGCCTGGGCGAGCTGAGCTCGCCTGGGCGAGCTGGGCGGCAACCACCTCCCCTATTTTGCTATAAATAGGGGAGGAAGTGAAGAAGAAAAGGGTTCAGCCCCTTTGGCACTTCTCTCTCTTTCGAATTTGCTTGGAAAAATCGTTTCCGTGAAGAAAATCTAAGCCGAGGCGCTTCCGAAACGTTTCCGTAACGTTTTCCGTGAAGAATTTCGCAAAGGTTTCAACCGTTCTTCGACGTTCTTCATTCGTTCTTCATCGTTCTTCGATCTTCAACGGGTAAGTACCTCGAACCAAGCTTTTCGATTCATTCTATGTACCCGTAGTGGTCCACATTGTGTTTCGTGCATTTTTATTCTCGTTTTGTTTACTTTTTATACCCCCTGTTGACGTGCTTAAGCCATTTTACTTAAGTCATTTCTCGCTTAACTTAAAAATAAAATAAATTTCCACCGAACGTTTGAATTGTATTATCCATTAACTTCGGTTAAAATAAATTCCGACCGTTCGGTCGTGCCGTAACCACGTTGGAAATCAAAAAGAGGTAAAAAATAATATAATAATCAAAAAGACATCTTTTAGTAAAATAAAGCAGAAAATCAATCGGACATTTTCTCTTTGGGATTTCTCATTCTTAATCGAATTGATTAATAACTAAAGTGAAACTAAAGGCTAAAATCAATTCGCCTAGTCAAGCTCGTCCATAAAAATAGGCTTTTGAAGTTTGTCATTTCATTTTCTCACTAAGTAAAATGGATCATTTTTAAGGTCCAACGCCTTAAAATGATCACCTCTTAAAGTAAAAAAGAATCACTTGATAAAAAAGAACTACGTAGGTCTGATTTTCTCATCCCAAATTGAGGAATACGTAGGAGCAAAGGGAAACACCCTTGTCGACCACAAAAAGAGAAAAATATAAAAAGGGTATAAAGGATATAGAGACATAAAAAGGGAACATAAAAAATCAAAGTCATGTTTGCACATTCGATTAAAGGCTGTCGTCCCTTGGGGCGGACGTGTGGGGTGCTAATACCTTCCCCGTGCATAAATACAACTCCCGAACCTTTCACTTAAAAGTTCGTAGATCGCGTCTTTTCCGGTTTTTCCGACGTTTTCCTCAAATAAACGTTGGTGGCGACTCCGCGCGTATTCCTTTCGTGGAACACGCATCCCGCGAGTCACGCGTCGCCCTCCCGCCGAAGGGTAGGTTGCGACAATGGGGCTCCGAAAAAAGGGTTGTTGGTAGGACCAAACGGTCTACCGAGTTTTTCCACCTAAAAGGCAAACATGCTTTTTGCAAAGAAAAATAAATCATTTGCGAGAGCACCATATCTTAGAGAAACAATATACTTGTGCCAAGGGTAATCTTCCTTGTAACCGAGAATAAAGGGCAGGACGTCAACATTTAGCTTTTAAATGAACATGTAGGGGAAACATTGGGCTAAGCTGAAAATAAATCACTCATTGTGTATAAACTCACACAGGCAAGTGTTTCACCCTATTCCCAAACCATAATTGCACCATGACTTTATTTTGCACACGATTTCCTATCGAATCAGAGATCACACGTACGATCACGGATCAATAGGATTTTCTCGAGGGTAGTGTTTTTGGAGAGGACGCTGGGTGTTTCAGTCTTTTCCTCTTTGTTCATGTGGGGTGGGATATCGACAGTCAAGAACGACCTTGAATGGCAATCTGAAGGAAAGAGACACCAAAAATGGGTTTTCCTTTGCCGGCAGTCACTTACCTTGCCGAAAATTTATCTGGTCTGATGATCTTCCTTTCTCTTTCTTTCATTGATCGAGAATTGCTCCTTTTCCCTTTTTACTTCCTTTCGATCTTTGATCGGGAATCCTTCCTTTTCTTTCTTTTTTTTCTTTTCTTTATTTTCATCTTTTTCTTTTTCTTTCTTTCCATTTATTCCTTTTCTTTCTTTTCACTTCTCCTTCCCCATCCCTTTCTTTGGGAAATCGGGTTTTAGCATTCTATTCGCTCTCCCTTGAGGAGATTCCGTTGTCCTTTGCTTCGGGGGAAGGAATGAGAATTCCTTTTTTACAGGCCAAGGTTCAAAAAGGTCTAAGGTTGTGTTTCAATGGGGTCTTTTATCGTGGGAACCCAATCTTGATATCTGGGGCGAAACAAATTTGGGTGTCAAGGTGTCAGTCTCGGGCCGAACTTCCGTATTATTCCATAAGGCACGCGTGACAATGATGATTTGAAAACAACGTGCAAAATCAGTCATGGCTACAGCCAGGTGGGCACTCAAGCATCCCGTTTATGGCTTTGTGATACTACGGTTGGGAATTTACACAAACAGACCCAACGTTTCCCAATTATGTTCTTTCATCAGTTCAATGAATTCATCCATTCTTATCTTGGTTATTCAGGAAAATAAACTCTTAGCGTCAGTCCCTTGTTTCCAAAAGATACGTTTGCTCTCTACGAATGATTTATTCTTCCTAACTATAACATGTCGACCTTCGAGGTCTTCCTTTCTTTTTCCTTTTATTTTTGTTTTTATATTCACAAAACTATACACCCATGGCCCTTTATGAGGAAAACTTTTCTTCGTATATCTACATTCTTATACATGACAAACTTTTTCTGTACACGCATTAGAACTCTTTCTCTTTACGTCACACGGTCTATATACGAACCCTATTCATGTTCAAAGATTTTTCTCTTCCTTCCCTTTTTTTCAACACATACCTGTGGTTCATACAAAAATTTCTTTATATACACTTGTTGCTCACACACACAAGGATTTCTTTTCACACATTATTTACACACACAAAAATCTTTCTATACACATTTTCCTTTTACATACATATATAAAAAAAACATTTTTCTTTTTCTTTATATACGTAGACATTTTATTCACATCACTTCTTTCTTTTTTATCATGATTTTGGTTCATTTTATTTTTAGGACGACGTTCCTAAATGGAAAACTCTACACGATTCTGGAATTTCAAAAAACACTATTGACAACAACGAAATAAGTACTAACGTAACAACTCAAACGATATGTATGCACAAAACAAAAGTCAATCAAAACGAAACAAACGTTAGTCCCTCAGTTAAACAAAAATAAAATGATACGTAACAAATAAAAGAGGAAACATAAAAAGAGAATATGGATCTAGGGATCTCCCAATCATGTGGCTCTGCATGCCACCGGACTCTTGGGTCACGGTAACAAAAAGTGGGGTGGTCGACAAAAGCAGGGCTTTTGCTCCTACGTATCCTCAATTTGTGATGAGGAACTCAGACCTACGTAGTTCTTGATAACTGTGAGACTAAAAATAGTCTCGGTGTTTTCTTCCCCAAAATGCGAACATGCTTTAGTAAAGAGACAAAACTTCCAACTGATCAGAGCAACATATGCTTTTGGATGAAAAACAATGTGTCTATCGGGGAAGGAGAGTATGCTGATGAAATTTTCTCATAACCGTAAATGAGATTTTGGATGTTAGCATTTCGTTTCTAAACGACCATTTAGAGGAAACACTGGGTCCAACAAAGATAGGAGAAAATCACTCAAAGTGTATCAATCTCACACAGGTAAGTGTTTTATCCTAATTTCGAACCATAGATATGTCATGACTTGATTTTGCAAATCATTTCCTATCAAATCAAAGATTACATGCGTGATCATGGATCAATAGGACTTATTTTGGGAATGGTTTTTAGGTGGGGAATTTGGCTTTGAGTGTTTTTTGCCTTTTCCTTTTCTGTTTTTGTTTAGTGCGTGGCGAGAAAGTCGCTAGCGCACAGGATTTTGGTTGGCAATCAAAGGGAGAGGACCACTTTAGGTCGTGGTTTCCTTTTTCTTGTTTACTTGGTGACAATTCTGTACTGTTCAAATATTGTCTGGTCCAAAGACCTTTCTGGATGTTTCTTCTGTTTTCTTCCGATCCTTGATGGGGAATTTTCTTTCCTTTTTTTGCTTTCTCCCACTCTTTGATTGGGAATTTTTCTTTTTTTTTTATCTTTTTTTTTTTCCGAGGGCAAGGATTGACATTCTCACCCTGGGTCAAGGTTTATGATAAGTTGGGATTTTGGCTCAAGGCTTGTAGAACGGCTGGTCATGATATATGTTAGGGTTTGGCCAGCGATTCGGGGATAAAGGGGATGTCCTACATTATTTCCATGATACACATGCAACAATGATGATTAGGAAATTTTATGCAAAACTGGTCATGCATGCACCCATGTGGACACTCAAGCATCAAGTTTTTATGGTCATGTGACACTAGGGCTCAGGATTCAATTTCCCTATTTTAAGTCAACCCAGTATTGCCAAAATATGTTCTTCTATCAATTTGTGCATTCATCCGAGTCTATCTTGGGTGTTGGAAAGCATTTACCCTTCAAATGTGTACACACATTTTTTTTTCAAAAACTGGTTAAGATCAGTAAAATCTTTCAAAGAAAAGTTGGAAATTATCTCTTTTCACAAGCATGTTGTTTTTTAGCTAGACAACTTTTTATTATTATATTTTTTTATTATTTTTCTTTCTATTTTTTTTCTTCTTATTCTTTTCTTGCTCGCTCTCTTTTTTTTTATGTGGTATTTTGCTACCTAAACATACGTATATTTTTGTGAGGTATTTTGCTACATACATGCGTGTCCAAGGTATCTTGCTACCTAAACATACATATATATATTTTGTGAAGTATTTTTGCTACATGCATGCATATCCAAGGTATCCTTCTACCTAAACATACATATATATATTTTGTGAAGTATTTTTTGCTACATGCATGCATATCCAAGGTATCCTTCTACCTAAACATACACACACACACACACACACACACACATATATATATATATATATATATATATATATATATTTTGTGAGGTATGACTACCTTCCGAGCTTGTGCTTGTTTCATTCAAATACCTAGGATCATGATCAAATAACAAGCAGAGATTTAAAAGGTACTAGGTTGCCTCCTAGTAGCGCTTCTTTAACGTCTTGAGCTGGACGCTTGATGGCTTGTCGGTCACGGACCTAGTACTTTGCTTACATTTGGCTTTGGACTTGGTCGCCTATTGGTCGGCCATGGGTCGTAAGCAATGCTCTAAGCTTTTTGTGGATGAGCTGAGGTGAACTCTAGAGGTGATGGCAGTGCGTCTGTTGCCCACTGCCGGCCATCCCCAGGCTGCTGTAGTGTTTCGCCCTGCGCTTGCCTGGGGACGCAGTACTTCTTGATAAAAGCTCGATTAGTAGGGGGCCTGATGCCCTTGCTGGAGGTGATAGGCACTTCGTAGAACTGACAGAGACCCGTAATTAGAGCTTGACAACTCCAAGACCCTGCTGGACTTCTTCGGGTCCACTGGGTGTCTTGCAGGCGCGATCCCTACAAACAATAGATGAAATCAGAAATCAGTTGAGCGATGTGCATACTTACCTATGTCATGATGACGTGACCTTGCCGGGGGGAACGGGCACCCTGTAGGACTATAAAGGCCCGTAACCAGAGCTGGAAACCCCAGGGCCCTGTTGGACTTCTCCGGGTCCACTGGGTGTCTTTGTGGGTGCGATTCCTGCAAACAATAGATGGTATCAAAAATCAGTTGAACCATCATATGTATACTTACCTATGTCACGATGGCATGACCTCGCTGGGGGAACGGGCACCCTGTAGGACTGACAGAGGCCCGTAACCAGAGCTGGAAACCCCAGGGCCTTGTTGGACTTCTTCGGGTCCACTAGGTGTCTTGTGGGCGCGATCCCTGCAAACAATAGATGACATCAGAAATCAATTGTGCCATGTGCATACTTACCTATGTCATGACGGCACAGACCAACTGATACATCTGCAGGGGGAGATTGGCATTATGGTCGCTGGGCAGAATGTTGCTAAATAGCAACGTCATCCATGTAAGAGTGGTCATGTTGGTGCGCATGATCTGCACTCGTCTTTTTGCAGCGGCATGGGGGAAATCTTGCCCCGGTATGCATAGTAGACACGTGATAGCCTCCCTCTCTGGATGTACTCGCACAGTTGGTCGCCCTCCAATATCAGGGGGGTGGCCCAGGAACTGATAAAAGGAAACTACTGGCCCCTTAACTGGGAGCGCAAGTCTCGGTTAAGCATCTATGGGCAAAGGACCTTATATTCTCCTAAGGTGTGGATATGGAGCACACTGAAAATGAGGACACGTAGCCCTCTAAAGGCGAGGGCGTGCAGCCCTCTACAGGCGAGGATGTGCAGTCCTCTGATGGCGAGGACATATAGTCCTCTAAAAGTGATAGGTACTAGTACCCAAGGGTCCACCTTTATGAGAAAGCAAGAGATCGACTCATCGAGAGGGCCGGTCATCCAACAAGATTGGACACGAGATGTAGGAAATCTATGCAGTTAACATGATTTTTAGGGATGCAGACGCATGCAACCTTGGTCGTGAAATTTGGTAATGCTGACCTCATACGAAACAATGCAATGCAATGGAAAGTTGTACAATGTTCATGACATTCTTTCCCTATTTTGTGATTTTGATTTTGATTTAATTTTTTTTGGAAAACACAGATTGACTGTCCTTTTGAAAAAGGTGATAATTCATGCAACCTTGTCCTATCTTTTGCAAATCTCTCCGACAACTCCCTCAGAGTGTATGTTCTGTTTGATTTAGTCACTTGACCATTTTGGAGTGACGGCAATGGAGCCGTTTGACGTTTAATCAATCTATTGAAATTCCAGGGTTTGTCTCCCCCCCCTCTTTTTTTCTTATTTAAAAAAAACATCGACGGGTGAGGACTTTTGATCTGCCCCTATGTTCACTCGAGGCTCATGCACGATGCCCCACATTGCCCCAGTGTAAGGTTTTGAGGTACCAATTGTTATCTTTCGTCATGACCTTGTAGCTGGGAACCTATTGGGTGAAAACTTCTAATCTGCCCCTAGGTTCGCTTGAGGTTTTTGCATGGTGCCTTTCGTTGCCCCAGTGTAGGGCTTAGAGGTACCAATTGTTGTCTTGTTTTCACAACCTCGTAGTGAGGAAGAAGCAGCTGATTCTTGCAAAAAGAATTTTCCAAGGATGAGAAATAGTTGAAGGATTTTTCAGTTGATGGATTAAGTCAAATGACTCCTATGTAGAAGCAAGATGTTTTGATGTCTTGATGATGCTAAAGGATCAAGTGCTTCTAAGTTTTATTCAAGACAAGAATCCAAGAAAATCAAGATATAGGATCAAGTTGATCTCTAGAATCTTTAGGAAGAAGTTTCCAAATTGAAAAAACAAAAGGTTTGACCAAAGAATTCTATCATTTCAAATTGAGATTTTCTCTCTCGTAATCGATTACCAGCAGCTGAAAATGTTTATCACAATCACTAGAAATTTGAATTCAAAATTTATAATGTGTAATTGATTACGCATGGATGGTAATTGATTACCAACAGTTTATTGAACGTTTTAATTCAAATTTTAAAGCCTGTAATTGATTACACAAGTCTTGTAATCGATTACCAGAGGGGATTTTCAGAAAATAATTGCCAAGAGTCACATCTATTCAAATGTTTTATGAATGGCCATCAAAGGCGACTCGGAAACACGAATTTAAAGGGAGTTTTCATTGCCCAAAAAGTTTTATCCTTTTAAAAGATTAAGAGTTTTTTTGAACTGAACTGTCTTATCCTCTCAAAAAGATTCCTTGGTCAACCACTTGCATATTCAATAAGGAATTTTGATTGATCTTCATTGTACAATCTATCTCTTTTAAGAGAGATCTCTTCTTCTCTTCTTCTTATTTCTGAAAAGGGATTAAGAGACCGTGGGTCTCTTGTTGTAGAGGATTCCTGAACACAAGGGAAGGGTTGTCCCTGTGTGCATTGTTAATCCAAAAAGAGAGTGAAAGTTTAATCGAGGAATAGTCTTTGTATCTTAATTCAACCCCCCCTTCTGAGGCTATTTGTCCAACATCCTATTCTTGATAACTCACTTCTCTCTGAAAAGACAAACTTTCCGGAATGATAAAATGAGGTCACATGAACATCTTGAAAACACAGTCAATCAAATGTTTTTTTTTAACTCCTTTTTTATTTTAGAACTTATTTGTTTTGAAATTTACTCGTTGTTTTATGGCACCCCTACCAACGTGCAAGACAAGTAATCTCTGATTGAACGGTCTTGGAAGTCAACACTCAGGAGCGCAGGTCGCTTGAGCAAACAGACCAATGGCTTGCACTCACATTCCAGGGGAAGCAAAGATGTAATTATGAGGGGATGAGAGAGACAAGGATGTCAAATTTATCCATTTTATTTTAGCATTGTAACTGTGGTTTATGATAATGGCATAAACTTGAAAATCCTGATGAGTCATTAGAGACATTTAACAACAACTTTCAAAATTGCCCCATGTGTGGTGTTGCTTGTCAATGTTAGGATTTCAACAAGCGATTCTCCTCAAATTTCAACCAGCCTGCATCAATTAGACCTTGCACCTTACGCTTCAGGGCCCTACAATGCTCAATGGAACGTCTCGGGGCTTCTCCATGACAAGCACATGTTGCGTTCGAGTCGTATCCTCGAAAAAATGGAGATTGAGGAAACCTAGCAGGGGTTATGGCTACCATTGCATTATCGAGTGGATATGGGAGCAAGTCAGCATAGGACACCGGAATTTGGGTGAATTCTACAGTTTTTTTTTCTGCAAAACTCATTTCTTGGCTGGCGTTTTGGTTTGTGCTAAAGGTGGTGTCTAGCATTGGTAGGTGGGTTTTGGATGGCCTTTGTGGATAACTGGGTGGTGGGTAAGGAGATGGGTTGTTATTGGTTGAGTAATGACAATGTTGGGTTGGTGGGAAACTTGGCCATATAGGAATGGCAGCCACATCATGGGTTTCTCCCTCACTCTCATCCTCTTCATTTGCCCCACTTTTTATCAAAGCAGGATGACCAAATTTTCCTCTTTTCAGACCCACTTCGATCCTTTTGCCGGCGAAAACCATATCCGCAAAGCTGGAAGGTGTGTAACCCACCATTTTCATAGTAGAATACTGGTAATGTGTCTACCATTACGATTATCATCTCCCTTTCCATCATTGGGGATGCCACTTGGCCTGCCAGATCCCTCCACCTTTGGGCGTATTCTTTGAAAAATCTGTGCCCCCTTTTTTTGCACATGTTCTGTAGTTGCATCCTATCCGAAGCATTATACTGACACTGCCTAACGAAGGCAACCACTAGGTCCTTCCAAGCATGGGCTCGGGAAGGTTCCAAGTTAGTGTACCAGGTAACAGCTACCCCCAGTAAGACTTTCTTGGAAGGAATGTATTAGCAATTTCTCATCTTTTGCGTATGCCCCCATCTTCCGACAATACATCTTTAGATGGTTCTTGGGGCAAGTAGTCCCCTTGTACTCGTCAAAGTCTGGCACCTTGAACTTGGGAGGGGTGATGATATTAGGTACTAGGAACAACTCTTCTAGGTTAGCAAAGGCTTAATCTTCACCTCCTTCAATGGCCCTGAGCCTTTCCTCTAGATGATCCAACTTTTCCATTTATGCCATAGCATGAGGGTTTTCACTTGTTGCGGAATGCAAGAGGTGTAGCTGGGGGTGATATTGAGGGCCTTCTGAAGTGTTTTCAAGGGGTATACCACCAACTGCTTGCCCTTCAGTGGCATATCCAAGCCAAGGCTCGAAGTCGGCTAGATTGTGATGGGGAATTTCATGTGTCTCCCCCACGGTTTAAGAGACATGTGCATGATCAGTTTGGGGTTGTTGGCTCTCAATGGGTATAGGAGTGGAGTTATTGACATTCTTATTGGGAGTGTACGCAACATTGGGTGGCGTATAGTTGAGAGGCAAACCATATGGCGGGAAGGCGTGCTCGTTTTGAATTTGCACATCATGGGGGCCGCCCGTACTTTCCAAATCTTTGCCTACCATATCTGAGGTTGGATGATTCATTTGGTTGATGCCGGATGGGGACGTCGGGTTCACCTTAGCAACAACGTTGGTAGCGGCAGTTGCAACCGCATTGGCTTCCATTACCTTCTTCACGCTCATCATGGCCTCCATCATTGCGGCCATTTGCTCTTTCATGGCCTCCATGTCGGCCTCCCTCTACTCTTGTACCTCCTCCGCTTTACCCATTACTCTAGCTCTAGTATGGGTTTGGTAAGGGCACCGTAAAGCATGTTTTTTTTTTTTTAACAATGATTAAGTTCTTTTTTTTTTCAAGGAAAGAATGCAATGAGCAATGCAACCAATGAACAACATGGATGTATGCAAATGATGCACAGTTGAAGTATGAGAATTTTTACGCAGGATATGGGGTTGAAACAATTTAGATTTTCAACATGGTCCATGACATCTTGTCAAGGTGGAACTGGAAGTAACAGGGACATCGACATTCCTAAAATGTGTTTGGCAGTAGACGAAGCAGCGATGTAACACGATCCATCTTTTGCCCCAATTTTGCAAGATGGTTACTTCCATACTTCAACTTGACTCGATGAACCTTTTCGTAAAAGCACAAGCTTGGTTCAACCCCATAACCCGGGGAATGGCAATTTTGATCGCCAATACTTCATCAACATTTCATAGGGATGAAAGACTTGGGAATACGCATGCTATGCATGGAAAATGTAATTATGAGATTGAGATGCCCGAAGAAACATCCTTTCTTAGTTAACCATGCATTAGGTACCATGTTCAATCATTTTGTTTTTAAGTGAAATGGGTTTATGATCCCAACACGGTTGGCTCATGGTACCGAATATATGCAACTAAGAATGCAGCGTGAATTTTCGCGCTTTCTTTTTTTGTTTTTGTCTTGCAGGGGAAAACGCAAGGGTCACACATGAGCAAACATGAAAACAATTAGTATGCAATTTGTAGATAAAAAAAGTTTGTTGAACACATATGCATGATGATGCAATGACTCATGCAAAATGCGATGCTGGAATATGATAACGAACAAATGTAGGAACGATATGTTCATTATGATGCTGAAGAGATGTTTATGCGATGCTTGATATGAATGCATTTACGGACACGAGAGCCCGAAAAATCATCCTTCCTTACTTGCGCATTTGGGGGCGCAGCACCCCATGTGTGCAGTTAAGAAGATGATATGGATCTTCCGACTTCCCACGACAAAAGATGAGACCCACATACAACGCATGTGTGACGGTATGATGCAGATGCGCATGCATGAAACGGAAAGAAAACAACACAAATGGGTAATTTACACATACGAGACTGCAGAGATCCAATTTTAATGCTACGTTTAGGGCATGATGGTGCCTCAACGTAGTATTAAAAAGGTTACGCATTACTCTGAAGAAACCAAACATCACTAGCAAAACTATAAACTAGTGCTATTTATCAAAAGATGCATGAGAACAAATGGCACGGAGCGTGTTTGCTCTTTGCCCCTATTTGGGAACCTATAGGACAATATCTAGGGGTCTCTAATAACTACTCCCCAACAGTTCATAACTCACACGGCTGTTTTCTAGAGGTATCATCACTCAAGATAATAATATTGTGGCGATATGGAATACCAGCGACAACACATTATAAAGAGAGAAAGCTCTAGACGAGCTTTCACTATTATCAAGCAAGTCAGAGACCTAGCATGATGATAGATTCACCTCCACTCCTTAAATTCCCATGAACCCGGGTGTAGGGCCCCTTTTTTACTCAAACCAATGGGTGCTTAGAATGCAGTGTAAAGAATGCGAAATAGACAACAGTTATTTGCATTTTACACAGTTCAACAAATGCACACACAAAGTTTCACAATTCCACAATTCTTTAAAATAGGCCTAACTCACAAAAAGTCCCCAGTGGAGTCGCCAACTGTCACAACATGCCCTTTTGCGGGCGTGCGAGGCGAGGCTCACGAGTGCACTTTCCAAAAGGAGGAAAGATGCGAGGAGTCGCCACCAACGTTTATTTGTGGAAAATGTCGGAAAAACCGAAGGAAACCGGTCAAAAATGAAAATTCTAAGTTCGGGAGTTGTATTTACGTTTGAGGAAGGTATTAACACCTCTCACGTTTGTCTCAAGGGACAACAGCCTATTTTTCAGAATTGTGGAAATTGTATTACCTTAACTTTTATTTCTTTTTATTTTTTGAGGTCGACAAAAGCAGGGCTTTTGCTCCTACGTACCCTTCATCGAAGAGGAAATCAGACCTACGTAGTTCTTTCTTAAGGGTGAATCAAGCGATTCTTTTACTTGAAAGGTGATCACTTAAAGGTCTTGGGCCTTTAAAAATGATCCATTTAACTTGGTAAGAAAAAGCTGAGATAAAACTTTCAAATCCTTTTTTAGTGATTTTTTGGTGGACGAGCTTGACTTGGCGAATGGATTTTAGCCTTAGTTTCGCTTTAGTTATTAGTCAATTCAATTAAGAATGAGAAATCCCAAAGAGAAAACGTCCGATTGATTTTTGTGCTTCATTTTACTAAAAGATATTTTTTATTATTATATTATTATTTTACCTCTTTTTTTATTTCCAACGTGGTTACGGCACGACCGAACGGTCGGAATTCATTTTAATAGAAATTAATGGATGATACAATTCAAATGATCGGTGGAAATTTATTTTATTTTTTGATTAGGCGAGAAATGACTTAAATAAATGACTGAAGCACGTCAAAAGGGGGTATAGAAAGCGAATGAAAACGAGAATAAAAATACACAAAACAAATGGGGACCACCACGGGTACATAGAATGAATTGAAAAGCTAGATTTGGAAACTTACCCGTTGAACAACGAAGAACGGTGAATAACGGAGGAAAACCTTCACGGATTTGCTTACGGAAACCTCTCGGAAGCGTTACGGAAGCACCTCGGCTTGGATTTTCTTCACGGAAACAATTTTTTTTCACCCAAAACAGCTGAAATACCTCACCAGGGGCCTCCAGGATCCTTAGAACAGCCCCCTTCAGCCTATTTATAGGAAAAAGGGGGAGGAGGTTGCCGCCCAGCTCGCCCAGGCGAGCTGGGTTGCTTCCTCCAGAAGCAATCCAGCTTCAAAAAAACATTCTGGAAGGCCCAATTCAAAATTTCGAAATTGCTATTTGCATCCCCCAATTTTGAAAGTTCACCCCCCCTTCTTTCGTAATTTACGGAAAAGTTACGGAAGCCTTACGGAAGCATATAGGACTTGATTTTCTTCTTTTTTTCTCTTCCCTCTCACCCGTATTAAGTTAAATATGCTTATTTAGGGTTATGGGAATTTTACGGAAGCATTACTAGTGTCCCGAAAGCCCCGGAATCCCATTTTTCAACAAAACGGGGGGTGTGGTGGCCACTTAGCTCGCCCAGGCGAGCTAGGTTGCTTCAACCTTAAACAAGAAATTGCCCAGAAACCTCTAGAAGGGCCCAGATGCGAAAATTACTATTTGCACCCCCCATTTTACTAAATACATCCCCCTTTAGCTTTTTTGGTAATTCTTTTTCCGTAACGTTACGAAACTTTACGAATTTCGTAACGATACTTATTTTCCTTTAGCAAGGTTACGAATCCTTATGGATTATGTATTTACTCTTTTTTAACTTTTGAAGAAGTTACGGAAACTCACGGATTGCGCAACAACACCTCCTTTTGGTTTCCGCCACATTACGGAATTTCATGGATCGCAACAAAGGATGCCAAGTATCTCAAAGCGGCTAACCAAAGGTTGCATGTTATCAAGTAATAATCCCCGGACGAAATTGGGGTATGACAGAATGGATGAATTCATTGAACTGATGAAAGAACATAACTTGGAAACGTTGGGTCTGTTTGTGTAAATTCCCAACCGTAGTATCACAATGCCATAAACGGGATGCTTGAGTGCCCACCTGGATGTAGCCATGACTAATTTTGCACGTTGTTTTCAAATCATCATTGTCACGCGTGCCTTATGGAATAATATGGAAGTTCGGCCCGAAATCGACACCTTGACACCCAAATTTGTTTCGCCCCAGATATCAAGATTGAGTTCCCATGATAAAAGACCCTATTGAAACACAACCTTAGACCTTTTTAAACCTTGGCCTATAAAAAAGAATCCTCATTCTTTCCCTCGAAGCAAAGGACAGTAGAATCTCCTCAAGGGAGAGCGAATAGAATGCTAAAACCCGATTTCCCAAACATAGGGATGGGGAAGGAGAAGTGAAAAGAAAGAAAAGGAATAAATGGAAAGAAAGAAAAATAAAAAGATGAAAATAAAGAAAAGAAAAATAAAAAAAGAAAAGGAAGGATTCCCGGTCGAAGGTCGAAGGGAAGTGAAAATGGAAAAGAGCGGAGGAAAACAGAATAATTCTGCATCAATGAAAAAAAGGGAATGGAAAATCTTCAGACCAGATAAATTCTCGACAAGATAAGTGACTGTCGGCAAAGGAAAACCCATTTTTGGTGTCTCTTCCTTTCGAATTGCCAATCAAAGTCATTCTTGACTGGCAATATCCCACCCCACATGAACAAAGAGGAAAAGACCGAAACACACAGCTTCCTCTCCAAAAACACTACCCTCGAGAAAATCCTATTGGTCCGTGATCGTACGTTTGATCTTTGATTCGATAGGAAATCATGTGCAAAATAAAGTCATGGTGCAGTTATGGTTTGGGAATAGGATAAAACACTTGCCCGTGTGAGTTTTATACACTATGAGTGATTTATTTTCAGCTTAGCCAGATGTTTCCCCCGCATGTTCATTTTAAAGCTAAATGTTGACATCCTGCCCTTCATTTTCGGTCACAAGGAAGATTACCCTTGGCACAAGTATATTGTTTCTCTAAGATTTAGTGCTCTCGCGAATGATTTATTTTTCTTTGCAAAAAGCATGTTTGCCTTTTAGGTGAAAAAACTCGGTGGACCGTTCGGTCCTGCCAACAAACTTTTTTCGGAGCCCCGCGAAGTTATTGCGTAGCGCTGTTCGCCAATTCTCCATTCTCCACTTTTTTCGGAGCCCCATGAATTTATTGTCTAGCGCTGTTCATGTGTCCTCCACCTTCGAGTCTAGAGCCCCGCGAAGTTATTGCGTAGTGCTGTTCGCCAATTCTCCATTCTCCACTTTTTTCGAAGCCCCATGAATTTATTGCCTAGCGTTGTTCATGTGTCCTCCACCTTCGAGTCTGGAGCCCCACGAAGTTATTGCGTAGCGCTGTTCGCCAATTCTCCATTCTCCACTTTATTTGGAGCCCCATGAATTTATTGCCTAGCGCTGTTCATGTGTCCTCAACCATCGTGTCTGGAGCCCCGCAAAGCTATTGCGTAGCGCTGTTCGCCAATTCTCCATTCTTCACTTTTTTCGGAGCCCCATGAATTTATTGCCTAGCGTTGTTCATGTGTCCTCCACCATCGAGTCTGGAGCCCCGTGAAGTTATTGCGTAGCACTATTCGCCAATTCTCCATTCTCCACTTTTTTCGGAGCCCCATGAATTTATTGTCTAGCGCTGTTCATGTGTCCTCCACCTTCGAGTCTAGAGCCCCGCGAAGTTATTGCGTAGTGCTGTTCGCCAATTCTCCATTCTCCACTTTTTTCGAAGCCCCATGAATTTATTGCCTAGCGCTGTTCATGTGTCCTCCACCTTCGAGTCTGGAGCCCCGTGAAGTTATTGCGTAGCACTATTCGCCAATTCTCCATTCTCCACTTTTTTCGGAGCCCCATGAATTTATTGCCTAGCGCTGTTCATGTGTCCTCCACCTTCGAGTCTGGAGCCCCGCGAAGTTATTACGTAGCGCTTTTCGTCAATTCTCCATTCTCCACTTTATTCGGAGACCCATGAATTTATTGCCTAGCGCTGTTCATGTGTCCTCAACCATCGAGTCTGGAGCCCCACAAAGTTATTGCGTAGCGCTGTTCGCCAATTCTCCATTCTCCACTATTTTTGGAGCCCCATGAATTTATTGCCTAGTGCTGTTCATGTGTCCTCCACCTTTGAGTCTGGAGCCCCGCGAAGTTATTGCGTAGCGCTGTTCACCAATTCTCCATTCTCCACTTTTTTCGGAGCCCCATGAATTTATTGCCTAGCGCTGTTCATGCATCCTCCACCAACGAGTCTGGAGTCCCGCGAAGTTATTGCGTAGCGCTGTTCGCCAATTCTCCATTCTCCACTTTTTTCGGAGCCCCGTGAATTTATTGCCTAGCGCTGTTCATGCATCCTCCACCAACGAGTCTGGAGCCCCGCGAATTCATTGCCTAGCGATGTTCGCCAATTCTCCATTCTCCACTTTTATTCGGAGACCCATGAATTCATTGCCTAGTGCTGTTCATGTGTCCTCCGTTATCAAGCGCGGAGCCTCTGGTGACTGGGAAATATGTTTTTCTGTTATTTTCCGGATCGGTTCCTTCGCCAAACATGTGTATATGTGTATTATATTTGTTGTTCTTGTTGTTGTTTGTATTTTGTTTTGTGTTGTGCAGAAAAAAAAAGAAGAAGGAGTAGAGATGAGAGTCGTCATCACGGAAAGGGCGGGACAGACGAAATCAGTGTCTTATCTTTGCTTTCCTCTGATCTCCGATGAGAGGTAAGTAAAGAGGGGCAACTGTCATACCCTAATTTCGTTCGGGGATTATTATTTGATGATATACAACCTTTGATTGGCCGCTTCGAGATACTTGGCACCCTTTGTTGCACAATATGTGAAGTCCCGAGACGTGTCGAAAATCAAAAGGAAGCAGGCTTACGCGATCCGTGAAAATTCCGTAATGTGACGGAAATCGAAAGCAGGTGTTTTTCGCAATCCGTGAGTTTTCGTAACTTCTTCGAAAGCTAAAAAAGAGTAAATACATAATCCGTAAGGATTCGTAACCTTGCGGAAGGAAAATAAGTATCGTTACGAAATTCGTAAAGTTTCGTAACGTTACGGAAAAAGAATTACCAAAAAAGGTAAAGGGGGTGCATTTAGTAAAAAGGGGGGTACAAATAGCAATCAGGCCCACTTGGGCCTTCCAGATTCTTCCTCCAGAAGGCTGTTGCTTCTAGAGGAAGCAACCTTGCTCGCCTGGGCGAGCTGGGTGGCAAGCTCCTCCCCTATTTTGCTATAAATAGGGGGAGGAGTGAAGAGGGAAGGGGTTCAGCCTTCTTGGCACTTCTTATTCTCTCGAAATTGCTGAGGAAAATTGTTTCCGTGAAGAAAATCCAAGCCGAGGTGCTTCCGTAACGTTTCCGTGAGTAATTACGTGAAGATTTTCAACCGTTCTTCGACATTCATCGTTCGTTCTTCGTTTTCTTCAGTTTTCAACTGGTAAGTACCCCAAACCGAGCTTTTCAATTCATTCTATATACCCGTGGTGGTCCACATTTTGTTTCATGTATTTTTATTCTCCTTTTCATTCGCTTTCTATACCCCCTTTTGACGTGCTTCAGTCATTTATTTAAGTCATTTCTCGCCTAATCAAAAAATAAAATAAATTTCCACCGATCATTTGAATTGTATCATTCGTTAATTTCGGTTAAAATGAATTCCGACCGTTCGGTCGTGTCGTAACCACGTTGGAAATCAAAAAAGAGGTAAAATAATAATATAATAATAAAAAATATCTTTTAGTAAAATAAAGCGAAAAATCAATCGGACGTTTTCTCTTTGGGATTTCTCATTCTTAATCAAATTGACTAATAACTAAAGTGAAACTAAGGCTAAAATCAACTCGCCTAGTCAAGCTCGTCCACAAAAAAGGTCACTAAATAGGGTTTGAAAGTTTATCATTTCAGTTTTCCTTATCAAGTAAATGGATCATTTTTAAGGTCCAACGCCTTAAAATGATCACCTTTCAAGTAAAAAGAATCACTTGATTAACTCTTAAGAAAGAACTACGTAGGTGTGATTTCCTCTCCAAAGGAGGGTACGTAGGAGCAAAATCCCCGCTTTTGTCGACCACAAAAAAATAAAAAGAAATAAAAGTTAAGTTAAGGTAATACAATTTTCACAATTCTAAAAAATAGGTTGTTGTCCTTTGAGACAAACTTGAGAGGTGCTAATACCTTCCTCAAACGTAAATACAACTCCCGAACATAGAATTTTCATTTTTGACCGGTTTCCTTCGGTTTTCCCGACGTTTTCCACAAATAAACGTTGGTGGCGACTCCGCGCATATTTCCTCCTTTGGAAAGCGCACCCGTGAGCCGAGCCTCGCTCGCCAGCAAAAGGGCATGTTGCGACAATGATCATCCTTGCACCCTTTCGCCATCCAGAGACGATCAAGTCCGATGGCACGCAAAGACAAATTATGGTCGTTCTGCACCTTTGTTATCCAGAGGCGGCGAGCCCGATGATAGGCGAAGACAAATTATGGTCATCCGCGCACCCTTTCGCCATCCAGAGACGATCAAGTCTGATGGCACGCAAAGACAAATTATGGTCGTTCTGCACCTTTGTCATCCAGAGGCGGCGAGCCCGATGATAGGCGAAGACAAATTATGGTCATCCGCGCACCCTGTCGCCATCCAGAGACGATCGAGTCCAATGGCATGCAAAGACAAATTATGGTCATTCTGCACCGTTTGTCATCTAGAGGCGGCGAGCCCGATAACAGGCGGAGACAAATTATGGTCATTCTGCACCTTTTGCCATCCAGAGGCAGCGAGCCCGATGATAGGCGAAGACAAATTATGGTCAACCGCGCACCCTTTCGCAATCCAGAGACGATCAAGTCCAATGGCACGCAAAGATAAATTATGGTCATCCGTGCACCCTGTCGCCATCCAGAGACGATAGAGTCCGATGGCACGCGGAGACAAATTATGGTCATTCTGCACCTTTTGTCATCCAGAGGCGGTGAGCCCGATGACTGACGAAGACAAATTATGGTCATCCGCGCACCCTTTCGCCATCCAGAGACGATTGAGTCCGATGGCACGCGGAGACAAATTATGGTCATTCTGCACCTTTTGTCATCCAGAGGCGGTGAGCCCGATGACAGGCGAAGACAAATTACGGTCATCCGCGCACCCTTTCACCATCGAGAGACGATCGAGTCCGATGGCATGCAAAAACAAATTATGGCCATTCAGCACCGTTTGTCATCTACATGCGGCGAGCCCGATGACAAGCGGAGACAAATTATGGTCATTCTGCACCTTTTGTCATCCAGAGGCGGCGAGCCCGATGACAGGCGGACACAAATTATGGTCATTCGTGCACCCTTTCGCCATCCAGAGACGATCAAGTCTGATGGCACGCACAGACAAATTATGGTCGTTCTCCACCTTTGTCATCGAGAGGCGGCGAGCTCGATGACAGGTGAAGACAAATTATGGTCATCCGCGCACCCTTTTGCCATCCAGAGACGATGGAGTCCGATGGCACGCAGAGACATATTATGGTCATTTTGCACCTTTTGTCATCCAGAGGCGGTGAGCCCGATGACAGGCGTAGACGAATTATGGTCATCCGTGCACCCTTTCGCCATCCAGAGACGATCGAGTTTGATGGCACGCAAAGACAAATTATGGTCATTCTGTACCGTTTGTCATCTAGAGGCGGCGAGCCCGATAACAGGCGGAGGCAAATTATGGTCATTTTGCACCTTTTGTCATCCAGAGGCGGCGAGCCCGATGATAGGCGAAGACAAATTATGGTCATCCGCGCACCCTTTCGCCATCTAGAGATGATGGAGTCCGATGGCACGCAGAGACATATTATGGTCATTCTGCACCTTTTGTCATCCAGAGGCGGCGAGCCCTATGACAGGCGAAGACAAATTATGGTCATCCGCGCACCCTTTCGCCATCCAGAGACGATCGAGTCCGATGGCACGCAAAGACAAATTATGGTCATTCTGCACCTTTTGTCATCCAGAGGTGGCGAGCCCGATGGCAGGCAAAGACAAATTATGGTCATCCGCGCACCTTTTCGCCATCCAGAGACGATCGAGTTCGATGGCACGCAGAGACAAATTATGGTCATTATGCACCTTTTGTCATCCAGAGGTGGCGAGCCCGATGACAGGCAAAGCCAAATTATGGTCATCCGCACACCTTTTCGCCATTCAGAGACGATTGAGTTCGATGGCACGCAGAAACAAATTATGGTCATTCTGCACCTTTTGTCATCGAGAGGCGGCGAGCACGATGACAAGCAGAGACAAATTATGGTCATTCTGCACCTTTTGTCATCCAGAGGCGACGAGCCCAATGATAGGCGAAGACAAATTATGGTCATCCGGGCACCCTTTCCACATCTAGAGATGATCAAGTCCAATGGCACACAAAGACAAGTTATGGTCATCTGTGCACCCTTGCGCCATCCAGAGACGATCGAGTTTGATGGCACGCAGAGACAAATTATGGTCATTCTGCACCTTTTGACATCCAGAGGTGGCAAGCCCGATGACAGGCGAAGACAAATTATGGTCATTTTGCACCTTTTGTCATCCAGAGGCGGCGAGCCCGATGATAGGCGAAGACAAATTATGGTCATCCGCGCACCCTTTCGCCATCCAGAGACGATCGAGTCAGATGGCACGCGTAAACAAATTATGGTCATTCTGCACCTTTTGTCAATCAGAGGCGGCGAGCCCGATGACAGGCGGAGACAAATTATGGTCATTCTGCACCATTTGTCATCGAGAGGCGGCGAGCCCGATGACAGGCGGAGGCAATTTATGGTCATCCACGCACCCTTTCACCATCCAGAGACGATCGAGTCCGATGGCACACAGAGACGAATTATGATCGTTCTGCACCTTTGTCATCCAGAAGCGGTGAGCCCGGTGACAGGAGTAGACAAATTATTGTCATCCGTGCACCCTTTCGCCATCCAGAGACGATCGAGTCCGATGGCACGCAGACACATATTATGGTCATTTTGTACCTTTTGTCATCCAGAGGCGTCGAGCCCGATGACAGGCGGAGACAAATTATGGTCAT
Organism: Glycine soja; assembly: GCF_004193775.1. Lineage (NCBI taxonomy): Eukaryota > Viridiplantae > Streptophyta > Magnoliopsida > Fabales > Fabaceae > Glycine > Glycine soja. The sequence goes on from NC_041021.1 coordinate 30,052,720, forward strand.
TCTGCACCTTTTGTCATCAAGAGGCAGCGAGCCCGATGATAGGCGAAGACAAATTATTGTCATCCGCGCACTCTTTCACCATCCAAAGACGATCGAGTCCGATGGCACGCGGAGACAAATTATGATCATTCTGCACCTTTTGTCATCCAGAGGTGGTGAGCCCGGTGACAGGAGTAGACAAATTATTGTCATCCGCGCACCCTTTCGCCATCCAGAGACGATCGAGTCTGATGGCACGCAGACACATATTATGGTCATTCTGTACCTTTTTTCATCCAGAGGCGTCGAGCCCGATGACAGGCGGAGACAAATTATGGTCATTCAGCACCTTTTGTCATCAAGAGGCGGCGAGCCCGATGATAGGCGAAGACAAATTATTGTCATCCGCGCACCCTTTCACCATCCAGAGACGATCGAGTCCGATGGTACGCGGAGACAAATTATGGTCATTCTGCACCTTTTGTCATCCAGAGGCGGTGAGCCCGGTGACAGGAGTAGACAAATTATTGTCATCCGCGCACCCTTTCGCCATCCAGAGACGATCGAGTCCGATGGCACGCAGACACATATTATGGTCATTCTGTACCTTTTGTCATCCAGAGGCGTCGAGCCCGATGACAGGCGGAGACAAATTATGGTCATTCAGCACCTTTTGTCATCAAGAGGCGGCGAGCCCGATTATATGCGAAGACAAATTATTGTCATCCGCGCACTCTTTCACCATCCAGTGACGATCGAGTCTGATGGTACGCAGAGACATATTATGGTCATTCTGCACCTTTTGTCATTCAGAGGCGGTGAGCCAGATGACAGGCGTAGACAAATTATGGTCATTCTGCATCGTTTGTCGTCCAGAGGCGATCGAGTCCAATGGCACGCAAAGACAAATTATGGTTATTCTGCATCGTTTGTCATCTAGAGGCGGCATGCCCGATGACAGGCGAAGACAAATTATGGTCATCCGCGCACCCTTTCTCCATCCAGTGACGATCGAGTCCGATGGCACGCAGTGACAAATTATGGTCGTTCTGCACCTTTGTCATCCTGTGGCGGCGAGCCTGATGCCAGGTGAAGACAAATTATGGACATCCATGCACCCTTTCGCCATCCAGAGACGATCGAGTCTGATGGCACGCAGAGACATATTATGGTCATTCTGCACCTTTTGTCATTCAGAGGCGGTGAGCCAGATGACAGGCGTAGACAAATTATGGTCATCCGTGCACCCTTTCACCATCCAGAGACGATCAAGTCCGATGGCACGGAAAGACAAATTATGGTCATTTTGTACCGTTTGTCATCTAGAGGCGACGAGCCCGATGACAGGCGTAGACAAATTATGGTCATTCTGCACCTTTTGTCATCCAGAGGCGGTAAGCCCGATGACAGGCGAAGACAAATTATGGTCATCTGCACACCTTTTTGTCAACCAGAGGCAAGCGAGCCCGTTGACACGTAGAGACAAATTATGGTCATTCTGCACCTTTTGTCATCCAGAGGCGACGGGCCTGATGACATGCGGGGAACCATTTGGTCCCTCACTTTTTCACCTTTTGTCATTTAGAGACGGCGGGTCCGATGACATGCGGAGAAACCATATGGTCCCGCACCTTGTTTTCACTATCTAGAGACAATCTAGTCCAATAGCACGCGGAGACAAATTATGGTCATCCGCACGCTTTTGTTATCTGTAAGTCTCGATGCCTGATAACACATAGAGACTAACGTCGTTTTTTGCACCTTTTGTCATCCAGGGACATCAAGTCGGGTGGTGGGAGGAGATACCTTATGGTCATCCGCGCCTCTCGTCGACCGAGAGCAACGAATTCGGCAGTATCAGGATGATGTTGGTTGTTCGGTGCTAATCATTTTCAAATTTTTTGCAGGTTTTTCACTCTCGTCGTCCGGAAACATTCAAGTCCAGCGACGCACGGAATTCTTCTTTGCTGGGCAGAGACGATCGGGTGCAATGGCGAAGGGAAGTGTCGTGGTTGTCCAACTTTGTCGTTTTCAAAACACTGAAGTTTATTGACGCTTCTGATGCCTTTTCTTTTCTTTCTGAATGACAAGTTCCGCTGGCGGGGATATTGACCGGCCGAATGATGTTCCACTCGAACAAAATTAGTGTCTTATCTTTACTTCCCTTTTATCTCCAATAAAAGACAAGTAAAGAGAGGCAATTGTCATACCCTAATTTCGTCCGGGGACCATCGTTTGATGGCATGCAACCTTCGCTTGACCGCCTTGAGGTACATAACATCCATCGTTAGGTAATCCTCAAAGTTCCACGACATTCTGGAAGTCAAAAAAGAGGCATTGTTGCACAATCCATAAAGTTTTGCGACATTTCAGAAGTCAAGAAGAGCCTTGTTGCGCAATTCGTAAAGTTTCGCAACATTTCGGAAAGGAAATGGGTGTCGTTACGTAATCCGTAAAGTTTTGTGACGTTTCTGGAAAAAACTGGTAAAAAAACACAAAAACAGGAGTGTATTTAGCAAAATGGGCATGTAAATAAAAAGGAGTGCATTTAGCAAAGGGGAGGGGGTGAACTTATCAAGATCCTCCACGTTTTGTTGGAAAATGGTTTTCAGAGCTTCCGAGGCTTTTTTAACGCTTCGTAAAATTCCTGAAACTTTGAGTAAGCCTATTTCACTTAATATTGGTGAAAGAGAAGAGGAAAAAGAGAGAAATCAAGTCCTATATGCTTCCGTAAGGCTTCCGTAAAATTCCCATAACCCTAAATAAGAATATTTCACCTAATATGGGTGAGAAGGAATAGAAAAAAAAGAAGAAAGTCAAGTATGATAAGCTTCCATAACTTTTCCGCAAAATTACAAAAGAAGGGGGTGAACTTATCAAAAGGGGGGTGCAAATAGCAATTTTGAAATTCTTGAATCTGGGCCCTTCCAGAATGTATTCGAAGCAGGGTTGCTTCTGGAGGAAGCAACCCAGCTCGCCTGGGCAAGCTTGGCGGTAACCTCCTCACCCTTTTTCCTATAAATAGGAAAAAGGGGGATGTTCCAAATATCCCTTATCCCCCTAGCCAATTTCAACTGTTTTGGGTGAAAAAAATTGTTTCCGTGAAGAAAATCTAAGTTGAGGTGCTTCCGTAACGCTTCCGAGACGTTTCCGCGAGCAAATCCGTGAAGGTTTTCCGTCGTTCTTCACCGTTCTTCGTTCGTTCTTCGTTCTTCAACGGGTATGTTTTCGAATCCGAGACTTTCAATTCATTTTTTGTTTTTTTAGCTTTCATCTTCATTTCGTTCATTTTTGGCTTTCTTTTCTTCTGTTTTAAATGCGCTTTAACCGATCGTTTAAGTCGTTATCTCGCCTAATAAATGATAAAATGAATTTAAACCGATCATTTGTGTTGTAATCTCGTTTAATCACTGGTAAAACAAAATCTAACCGATCTTTCACGTTGTAACCTCGGTGAAACCAAAAAAAGCAAAAAAATAATAAAATAATCAAAATATCTTGAAAAATAATAATAAAATAATCAAAATATCTTTGAATAAAATAATCAAAAAAATCAATCGAACGTTTTTCTTTGGAAGTTTCCTTGGATCAATTGACTAATAACCAAAGTGAAACTAAGGCTAAAATCAACTCACAAATCAAGCTTTGTCCGCAAAAATCACTAAAAACCGTTTTAAAGTCTAAACGCCTTAAACGGTCCTCTTTTCTTTTATCGGTTAACATGGTTCATTCAAAAGCATAAAATCAACATGTAACTTTACCGCTTTTTGCAAGAACTACGTAGGTCTGATTTTCTCATCGCAATTGAGGATACGTAGGAGCCAAAGCCCCGCTTTTGTCCACCACCCCAAGAGATCGTTAATGGTCAAACGTCTTAACGTTTCTCTCCTTTCACAACCAAGAGATCATTAATGGTCCAATACCTTAACGTTTCTCTCCTTTCAAAAAAACAAGAGATCGTTGATGGTCCAACGCCTTAACGTTTCTCTCCTTTCAAAATCAAAAGATCGTTTAATGGTCCAACACCTTAAATGACCTTTTGTTCAGTCAAAATATATCTTGCAAAAAAAGATAAAAACAACTTAACCAATGCTTAGTTCTCAAAGAACTATGTAGGTCTGATTTCCTTATCACCATTAAGGAATACGTAGGAGCAAGGGAAACACCCTTGTCGACCACAAAAAGATAAAAAATACAAAAAAAGGCATAAAAAGATATAAAAACGTGAAAGGGAAATAAAACAAATTGAAGTCATATTTGCACACTCGATTAAAGGCTGTTTTCCCTTGTGATGGACGCGTGGGTGCTAATACCTTCCCCGTGCGTAAATACAACTCCCGAACCTTTCACACTTAAAGTTCGTAGACCACACCTTTTTTCGGTTTTTCCGACGTTTTTCTCGAATAAACATTGGTGGCGACTCCACGCATTTTCCTCCCATGGAAGGCGCTTTTGTGAGCCCCGCGTCGCCCTCCCGCCGAAGGGTAGGTTGCGACAGTATCATTTCTCAGTCATTTTTTGACTTACATGGAAATGATGTGTCTTGAACAAAAAATTGGGAAAGAAAGATAGCAAATAGCCCAGTTCCAAACAGACCTATGTATGCAAGTACTGCAATTATATAAAAAAAGAAAACGAGAGAAAAAAAAGGTAATCAGATCAGATAGAAGAAAATACTAATACAACAACTTAATAACAATCATCAAACTTGTAGCAGTTTTAACATTTGAAAACAGGGAAGCCAATAAAAAGCCAATGAAATTTGTAAATCTATATAGATGAAATAAAACACAAATTGGATGTGGCAAGAAAACAGTTACACAGTACACTGGTTGCATTCATACCAATGACAGAGCCAAATATCACAAAACACTACAACATGTAGACAATGGATATGGCAAGAAAATAACCATACAAAATCATCTAATATGGCCCGTCTCCAACGCCATGCATTTTCATCATGATTCTTAAATTTTGTTGCTTGTCATGCATATACTAACATCAAAGTAGTAAGTTTCCAATATGGCCCGTCTCCAAGGCCAATAAGTTATTCTCGCATCAATGATAATGCTTCCCTGGCCCATTAAATATGTCACAATACATTATCCCTATGGACTAGAGAAAGCATGTGGTTACGTTTTTCTTGTTTCCAAAGTAGTAAGTTTTTTGCCTTAATTCATCTTCTTTACCATTTCGCCACATCCCACATGGATATATATACACAAGTACAATAAAAATTAGCATTTTAGATTTATTTACTTTTTTAAGATTACAAAAAAATATCACAAAAGTGTAATATCACATATGTATGTGTGTGAGTGTACGTATAGGTGAAGATTTACTTTGTTCTAAGATTAAACTTTAGATGCTTATATATATATATATATATATATATATATATATATATATATATATATATATATATATATTATTTAATAACTCTTTTTGTGAAATATAAATTTTATTTTTAACCATTATGCATATTAAATTCTAAATAAATTTGAAATTTTATTTGTTACAAATTTCAGATACCTAATATGTAGTATAAAATAAAAAGTAGATTTTTTTAACAAAATACTAATAAATTTGTTTATGTTGGTTTTTCATTATCAAACGCACAAAGAACATTTTATGTACACTAATAAGTATCTCATATACTATATGATTATTATAAATACAATTAATACTAAAAATATAAAATAAAAATTAAAAAATAATTTAATTTAATCTAATTCATGTATTTTTATAAACTAGTAATTACAATTATAAATAAATTGTATAAAAAAAACATTTTGAACTTTGAAGCTTTCAGTTTTAAAAGTATAACAATTAATTTAATTAATAAAATATTGTTGAAATGATTATTTAATAAATATCTCATTATACCCCTAAAGTTAATTAAGAAATTAACATTAGCTGAAAATTGAAGAAAACATAATTTATTTTGATTACCTAACACAACAAAAGAAGAAGAAAAAACATGGATCTGGTTAAATGTGAAAGTTCAAAAAACATGTGCTATAATATAAAATTAAAAAGATGTGTGATTATGTGAGAAGAAAAGTATAAATAGAGATTTTCTTTCCCACAAGAACAACAATTTTAATTTCTTATGTAAGAATGAATTCACACAATTAATTTGATACTAACAAGTATCTCATATATTTTTCAAGTATTTATAAATACAAGTAAAAATTATATGAACACTAATGATTAAGTTTCTTTGAAAAAATTATATGCCTACTTCAAATCGCTTCCATCTAAATGACTTAAGTACGAGTTGTACCATATGCTGACATTAAATATACTTCCATTTGAATTTAAAAAATCATAACCTGTCAAAAGTAATATGAAAATAAGTATTTCCCCAACCTTAATGCCATATACTAATTATAATTATATACCTATCTACAACTATCTCATTGATCTGTCTCTCTGTGTTACTTCTCTGATAACCTTTATATAGCTCATTGTTCACCTCAGAAGAACTATTACGCCATAAACGTAAACCCTGAGCACATGTTACCTCTGTATCCAGAGGAAAACAAAAACTTGAATTAGTAACAAATTTTAGGCAGCAGATGCAAGCCATGAGCATAGTATAAAAAAAAAGAAGCAAAAAATGACAAGTATAATACATGCAAACATATTCAAAAAAATTTGTGGGAGCACTTATAGGGCAGAAGATTACTATCATTGTGAAAGTCTTTCAAAAGCATCACAGGTCACAATTATCACAAACTATACAAAAAGAAATGTCTACTTTCTATATATGGTTCCTAGTTTGGCAATTTAGCAATGAGACTACTATCGTTGAAGGCATAACATGGCAAACATTTTATTTGAGAATGTATAATGATCCTACTTTCCTTACTGCTAAATTTCCTCACTAAAAAATTGTAATTTATTACCAGTCAACCTGTCATTATCAAACATGCATCAATCTTGCACAACAATAACAATAAATAAAAGAGTGTAAGCCTATAATCTTGCACGACACTAACAAAAAATTAAAATAATTAAAAACTATCATCCATGTTTATATTTTTTGTATTAGTAGTTAGTACATACACTATTAGAAAATATGCTTTCTACATCGGTTATTTATGACTTTCAACATCGGTTTTTCAACCGATGTTGAAAGTACCGACGTTGATAATATTATCGTTAACATCGGTTTTTCAAAAACCGATGTTAAAGTAAAATTACCAACATCGGTTATATAAATAACCGATGTTGCTAATATGAATTACACCCAGAAAATGTATATTAATATTGAAAGTTAACATCGGTTTTTACAAAAAACCGATGTTAACGAATGTGTTACTGTTGACAGTTAACATCGGTTTTTTACAGAAAACCGATGTTAACGTTGTTAACGTTCGTTAACATCGGTTTTTTATAAAAACCGATGTTAACGAATGTGTTACTGTTGACAGTTAACATCGGTTTTTATAAAAAACCGATGTTAACGAATGTGTTATTATTGACAATTAACATCGGTTTTTATAACAAACCGATGTTAACGAATATGTTACTATTCACAGTTAACATCGGTTTTTATGAAAACCGATGTTAACGTGGGTTAACATCGGTTTTTTCAAAAAACTGATGTTAACGGATGTGTTACTATTGATAGTTAACATCGGTTTTTTCAAAAAACCGATGTTAACCCACGTTAACATCGGTTTTTTATAAAAACCGATGTTAACGAATGTGTTATTATTGAATTTTAACATCGGTTTTTTACAGAAAACCGATGTTAACGAATGTGTTATTGTTGACAGTTAACATCGGTTTTTTTAAAAAACCGATGTTAACGAATGTGTTATTATTGAATTTTAACATCGGTTTTTTACAGAAAACCGATGTTAACCCACGTTAACATCGGTTTTTATAAAAAACCGATGTTGTTTTCAGGAATTTTTTTTATATAATGTCTTTGTTTTTACAAAAAACCAAAATTTAACCTGTAAATTTAAAATCAGACCACACAGCACACAACATATATCATTTGCATTCAGTTTTCAAATAGATTTTAGCAAAAAACTAGCTATCAACAAAGGTTGTTCAATGTTAAGATGAAACAACAATTGTAAAAAATATAATGCAAAGTACGTAAACTAATTTATTAACCTAAAGTTACATAGTTGCCTAACATCCTATGTTTGATTTCTAACTTTTAGATAATATTGTGCCCACTGTATGCGAAGTGCCTTAAATCTCTCTGCTTCCAATGGTCTAACTTCATTAAAATACTGCATGATGAAATAAAAAAATAAATTAATAATGTAATAACAATTATAAAAAAACCAAATTTGTTTGTAATAAACAATTACCGTCTCCCAATTATTCCTGAAAGATCCTAAGATTATGGTGGACATCCAGTGCATCACGTAGTAGCCACATTCAGTGATTCCTTTTTGTCTATTACACTAAATACATAATGAAATTTGGATATTAATTAAACGTTAACTACAATTAGTGTACACACACATAAAATATATATAAGTAGAACTTTTATTTAAATCACGTACCTTAACAACAATCCACCTAGCAGCAGCCTTGGATTTCGGTTGTGGAGTATCATCAAGTCCTTTCAAAGCACTAGTGTTGAATATAAGGAACATTAAAATATTGATGTTGTTGAGTTATGCCAATGAAAATGTATTGAAAACAATACTGACCTGTTAATTATTCCCTTAAGGTAGTTGTCTGGCCTGTTATGCAAAGAACAAAACCAGACAACTAGGTTTTCCTTAGGTAGAATGACGACCATTTGCCAGTGTCCACTGCAGTAGAGACGAATATAGTTTATTGTAGTAGTATAGATTATTTAAATTCAATTATTGTGTTTGACTTACCTATTCAGATAGGCTCCAAGGTAAACATCTCGTTTTGAACTCTGTATCCAACTCTTGATGTAACTTTCGGATTCAAATTGTGATTGTCCAGATCTCTGAATGGACTGTGGCTCGAGGAATCCATACACATCAGAATTCCCCGCTCGCACACTTGTCTCAGTCAGATGGCTGTGTTGTTAAGTCAAAGTTAATTATGTATGAATTTAAAACAATTACTTTGGTAATTAATAGTAATCTAAAATGACTTACAGAATCCACAACTGTATAACTGATATGCTGAGACATTGACCACCATGTGCAATTTCAGAGAGATCTTCGTGCTTTATATACAACGGGAAGTTTTGATTAAACACCCTGAATATGGTAGCATCCCACATAACCTGGAGCGGCTTCAAAAACAGTTGTGGGATGGTCAATGTCATCAGGTACAGGGGATCATCGACCTCTTCATCCGGGCTTTCTGGAGGTTTTGCTGGAGACACAGCTGCCTATTGATAAAACATAGTTAATTAGCAAGTTTTGATTACAGTGAACAAATTAATTGAAAAAAATAAACATATAATCAGAGTAAAATACCTGTTCTGATAAACGCTTCACAAGATGTGTTGGCCAAGCAAGGAAAGTGTTAAGTGCCTGCCCCACTAAGGTAACCTCGGCAGTGGGTACAGGAACGAGAGCCTCTGTATCTTTAACCTCCTCAACACCAACCTTGACTTGGCCATGCAACAACGGGATGTTGTGAACTATTGTGGATCCCTCGTAAAGTCTTCCTAGGGCAACCAAGTGGGAAGGATTTTCTTCAATATATAGGCCGCATTTGTCTGAGTCACCCATCCCTGGATTGTTCCCTGAGGGAGCAACACAACTCTCCTTTGTACTGACACGAGGACCTGAGGGACCAACCTCTGGCTCTGGAGGTAGTGCAATTCCCTGTGATTGCATCCGAGACTGAAACTGCGACTGCATCTGGCTGAAGGATTCCATCATCTTTCGAGTCACTTTTTCTGTGATTGACTCCTCCAGTTGGTCTCTGATTTGTTGGGTCAGCTGTTCTAGGTCTTCAAGAGGCATGGAGGAAGAACTGCGGGATGTTCGTGAAGCTGATCCAAAGTATTGCTTTATGGTGACACCGGCTCCAACAGCACGAACACGGCCAGGGTGCTCTGGTCGCCCAATGGCAGCAGTCAGGATATCCTGACGTCCATGGGGGACAAACGATCCCTGTGACGCCTGCTCGTCCAAAGAATCCTGTACCGAACACATATTTGTCCAAGGAATTCACAAAATACACAAAGATAATTACAATTATTAATTAAAAATGACTTACAATCCTGTCAGCTATTTCTTTTGCTGCCTCAGACGTCATCTGTCCAATTTTCTTCGTGCAGGCCATCTTCCATTTCACGTGGCGTCTGATGGGAGATGGAGGGTCAATGATGCCCTCAGTGCTTCCAGACTGGGCAGCTTCTTCCAGTCTTTTCTTTGCCTTCTCAGCCATGAGCTTTTCTTCTAAATATTCATAACCCCCACGAGACAATACGTGGGGGGCAGTGTTTTGCTTCTGGGAGGCCTGTGCCTTTTTTCGTACATCCTGCAAAAGTTTAACATTAATGAAAATGATTATTACAATAAATTATAAGAAATGATTTTGTTGTGGAAAACAACTAAAATGACAATGTACATACCTCCCATGAGGGGTCTCTACGGGTCTGACAAAACTGAGTCCATTTCTCCTTGCTAATGCCATATTTTTCACAGACAATGTCGTCCGCACCGTCCTTGTTGACTGCAAGTGCCCATTTCCTAGTCAAGTCAGATTTAAATTGCCTCCAGCGCTCGCCGACAATCTGAAGAATTTTCTTCTTTGTCCTATTGTCAGAAGCTTCAGGGATTTGAAATTCCGCCTGACAAACAATAAATTAGGTTTTGTTGTAAGTAAATAACAAATTTAGACTATTAAAGAAAATCAACGAAGAAAACTCAAATACCTGAATATCCTCCCATATCAAATCCTTCTGAGCAGTAGGGACTTCCTTCCAGGTGTCATATGTCACGTCGACCTTATCACGAGCGACAATCCCCAAATATGTTCTTAATTTCTTCTTGTAGGGACCGTCGGCCTTGCCGGTAGCAGGATCGACGTTGACCACAGGTCTTTCTGCCCCAGGTGGTCTAGTGGCCAATGATCGTAGCCGTGTCGCCTTGCGTGTCCGCTTCAACGTAGATGGAGACGCATCAGCGTTTGCAGGAGGAGGAGGAAGAGGAGGAGGAGGCGAGGCAGGTGGAGTATCCATGGTCCTTTAAAGAAAAAAAGTTGAGTTAGTTAATATTATCAAAAAACACTGTATGAGTTATGTAAATGAATGTACCGAAATGAAATATTATATTAGAAAATTACGTTAGACGATGTTAATTAATTCTCCTTCATCATGATCATTACGATTAGCATGAACATCGTCAGCTTCTTCTTCTCCAACGTTGTTAGAAGTCATTTGTGTAGACAAAGGACTAACATAAGTGTCCATGTATGAATCATCATCTTCTACATTAACACCAATTGTTTTCCCGTTTAGAACCACAGACCACCTTTCATCACAAGGGTCTTGCACATAAAATACTTGCTTAGCTTGTTCTGCCATGATGAAAGGGTCATTCTGGTAAGCTAGTTTCTTTAAGTCTACCAACGTAAATCCTATATCATCAGTCCGCACACCGGTGTTGCTGTCAACCCACTTACATTTGAAAACACAAACAGTAAATTTGACATAGTTAAGCTCCCATATTTCATCAATGAAGCCAAAGTAAGGGATTGAAGCTACAAAGGGATTGTCATCATGTACAGTTGCAAAGTGTTGAGATTCAGCCCTTAGGGTGACCCCGCTGTTTTGCATTGTACTTTTGTCATCTTGTGCTTTTGTGTAAAAGGAATACTTGTTTATGTCGTATCCTTGCCAAGTTATAACATTTCTTTTAGGCCCATGAGCTAGCTTTCTTAATGTTTCAGAAGCATTTTCGTCAGCAAAGATTGTATCTTTAAACCAATCAGAGAAAGTCTTGTTATGATTTTTCAAGACCCAGTTCTTTGACATTTTTGGATTACTTTGTTTGACTAAATGTTGATGCTGAACTATGTATGGCAAAACTTCATTACTGTTATTCAATACATACAAGTGAGCTTGTAACAAATCTTCTACACTTGGAGTGATAACATGCAATCCTCTTGAACCTTTACCGCCCACTCTGTCATCATGGCGAGACTCAGGAAGGCCAACAGGTTTAGCCTTTTCAATGTATTCTGAACAAAATTCAACGGCTTCTTCTGCGATGTACCTTTCAACAATAGATACTTCTGGACGATGTAGATTCTTGGTATACCCTTTTAAGATCTTCATGTAGCGCTCAACCGGATACATCCAGCGCAGATAAACAGGACCACAACATTTGATTTCTCTGACCAAGTGAACAATTAAGTGGACCATGATGTCAAAGAAAGCAGGAGGAAAATACATCTCCAACTGGCACAGTATAATTACAGCCTCGTTTTCCAAGTCATCAAACTTGACCGGATCAAGGACTTTGCTACATATGGCATTGAAGAAAAAGCACAGGCGAGTTATGGCTAACCTGACTTTGTTAGGCAAAATGTCTCGTATGGCCACGGCTAACAATTGTTGCATCAACACGTGACAATCATGAGACTTTAACCCCACCAGTTTAAGCTCCTTGAACTGCACAAGGCTCTTAATATTTGAAGAGTATCCTTGTGGTACTTTAACCTGGCGCAGACACTGGCACAAACTGATCTTCTCCTTTCTGGATAAAGTATGACAAGCTGGAGGCAAGTATATTTTTTTACCATCAGACCTTGGATGCAACTGCGATCGTATGCCCATGTCAGCTAGATCTTGACGGGTATTTAGACCATCTTTCGTCTTGCCCTGAATGTTAAGGAGTGTCCCAATGACACTGTCACATACATTTTTCTCTACATGCATAACATCAATACAATGTCTAACATCTAGATCAGACCAGTACGGAAGATCAAAGAAAATGGACCTTTTCTTCCATATGCAACTCTTACTTTTATCCTTCTTTTGGGTCTTTCCAAATACAGTATTAAGGTGTTCAACCCGCTGGAAGACCTGCTCACCAGTTAACGGTGTCCGCGCAGTTTCGTGCTCTTGACTTCCATTAAAAGCTTTTTTCAATCTTCTGTAAGGGTGATGAGCTTTTAGAAAACGGCGATGTCTAGTGTACACTGTTTTTCTACCATGTTTCAGTTGTATGTAGCTTGTGTCTTCTTCACAGATGGGACATGCAAGATGACCCTTAACACTATAACCGCTGAGATTCCCATATGCTGGAAAGTCATTAATGGTACAAAATAGCATTGCACGCATTTGAAAAGTCTCCTTGCGAAACCCATCAAACACTAAAACCCCCTCATCCCACAACTTTCTCAGGTCTTCAATCAACGGACTTAGATAAACATCAATGTCATTTCCTGGTTGTCTTGGGCCTGATATCATCATAGACAACATCATGTATTTTCGCTTCATGCACAACCAAGGCGGAAAATTGTAAATTACTAGTAGAACTGGCCATGAACTGTGTTGAGTGCTTAAATTGCCATATGGATTCATTCCATCACTGGCTAGTCCATGTCTAAGATTTCTTGCCTCTTTGCCGAAATTCGGATACAAACTATCAATCTTCCTCCATTGGGAGCAATCAGCTGGATGACGGATCATTCCATCAGATTTTCTCCCATTTGCATGCCAGGTAAGATCTTTTGCGTCGTCTTCATTAGCAAATAAACGCTTAAACCTTGGAATGATGGGAAGATACCACAACACTTTCGCTGGAGGGCCCTTCTTTGAGTTTTCATCAGAACTGCAGTCCTCATCATCCTTCACCTTGTACCGTGACGCCCCACACCTAGGGCATTTCGACATTTCTTCAAATTCATGTCTGTACAGTATGCAATCATTAGGGCAAGCATGAATCTTCTGGTACTCCATACCCATCGGACACAATATCTTCTTTGCCTGATAGTAGCTTTTAGGCAATGTGTTACCCTGTGGAAGCAGATCGTGCACTATTTGAAGCAATGAAGTAAAGCTTTTGTCACTCCATCCATATCTGGCCTTGACATTAACCAGACTTAACACCGCCGACAATAGCGTCAAGGAATTGTTACACCCCGGATACAAAGGCTTCTTTGAGTCACCCTGCAATCTTTCATACACAGGGGCATGCGCTTGTTGGAAAGACTCTTGTCCAAGGTCACGAATCATATCCTCCAAGTGATCTCCCATTTCTACATCAAACGGTTCGGATTGTTGCCCACTCTGCATGTCTGTCATTTCACCATGCCATATCCACGTCGTATAATTTCTCTTAATTCCATCACACAACAGATGCTCTCGTATGTCATCCAGTATTTGTCGTCTTCCGTTCAAACAATTGATGCAAGGACAATAATATTTTCCATCTTCATCCGGTTGACCTCTTTGTGAAGCAAATTGTAAGAATTGCTCGACGCCTTCCTCATATTCTGGGCTGATGCGACTTTCATTCATCCAACTTCGATCCATCTAAGTAATAACTCGGTCATACTCTCAAAGTTATTCGATGCATGAAAATCTCACTTTTTTATTAAAGGTGTGGCCCTATCCCATTCGGCAAGACCGTCTTTTATGGTAGCTTCATACATCAGGGTTAATTCTATTTTGTTAAATTTGACAAAATTTTGGCAGCATTTCGCATTGGTCTCTAAGTACACGACATGAAATCGGTGAAATTAATTTCCCGATAATCAAGTATGCACTCAGAGAACAACTAGAAATGCATTACCAAAATTTCATCAAATTAAACAAAATAATTTTAACCTTAACACATGAATCTACCATAAAAATATCAGTCTCCCCAAACTGTCCAAACGGACAATTCAAGATTGAATACAATGATTAATGCAAACTGTCCGCAAGAATCATTGCATCCAATCTCAAACGGGAATCTAAGGTTCACTCATCATGAACACAATTTGTATAGCATATATCAATTGTCATTAATGGCAGTGAACACGTAATAAAAATATTCATTGGTAACAAACATTTGTACCTGTGATGATGAGCAGCACGGTCCAAAATGAAAACAAGAATCAAAGAAATAACTGAATGAACACCTACATAAGACAATTTTGTGTATGATAAAAAAAAAGAGTAAGATTAAGTATAACAAGCGCTCAGAAGATATGAAAACAATTTATTCTAAATTATATATACACACACAACTTATAATCTTTGGTTGGGAGTATACTAAATTAATCAATTCTTACAAAGTAGAAATGTAACACTCAAATTCGAACACATGGCAATACTTACTTATGGGGAACCTAACTCAATAGTTTAAATTTTCAACATTACTGGGAAGCTATGAAAATATGAATGAAAATAGAGGATCTAAAGTGTGAAAGTTATGCAAAATAAAGTTTATCTTTTATATATTTTTATTTTTTAATGTATATGGTCAAGAATGAAACTGTAGTTAAAATGTCTAAAGAACTAAATTTTCTATTAATTATGCAAGACTTAGTTGGTAAGTGAAACTCTCATTGTGAGAAAGAAGAAAATAAAAAAAATTAGATATCTTTTTGTGATATTTTAAGTTCGTTCTTAGAAAAAACAAACAAAAATTATGGAACAAATCCATCCAATTATATATATATATATATATGCATATATAAGTTTTCCGTTGAAAACACTATACATGAAGCCACCCCTTGCGTGTTGCTTAGCTCATATTTACAAGAGAAACTGATCATTATAAACACATGACATGAAGTTTAAGAGAGAACGCGTACAAAACAATCCAAGGTCGTTATTTTCAAAGAAAATTGAAAGTTGTGTTACAGAGAGGATATATAAATAATAAACTATAATAGATTCATGCACCAACACTGCTCTCCAAATATCCTTTGTTTGCTAGAAAACAAAATAAAGTTAGCGACCCTTGAATAAAGAACTCTCTATCATATCAGAATTATATATTTTCCTTTTTTTCCCCTCCTCTCTTTATCTTTATCTTTTTCCTTGTCTGCAATTTTAGCTTTTCACTGTTGACATTGATTTGTAACGCTCGCTCACTCCCATCTCTTTCGTTTTTCACTTGAATAGTTATTATCATAATCAGGAAATTTTCAAATTAAAGAAAAAAGCCTCCATGGCTCCATTGGCTTGTAGGTATAAGTAAAATGGAGTAATTCATTGTTCCTAGACAATAATAACATTCACAAATCACAATAACATTCAGGTTTTTGACATGTTTATTGTTCACGTGTAAGTTAAGTTATATATGAAAGAAGAAATTGTATCAGTGATGATTTGAAGCCTAAAAAATGCTAAAACTCAGGCCACAGAATTTTTTTGATACTAATTAGAAGAAAGACTAAATAGATTATGCATGGTAAATTGACACAAAACTATTTAACCTTAATTATAGGTTTCGAATTTGAGTACTAAATATGCGATTATATTAAATATCTCATATAAAGAGTTTTTCAGCTTATAATATCCTATTTGACTCTAGCAAAATTGATTCTAATAAAAAATACATGATCTATTCTAAAATATTGTCGAATTTATTTTTAAATTTTAGTTGGTTGAGATGACAATACAATTTCAATTAAATTAGATACATCTAAATAAAATAAATGAATCTTGTTTACATTAAAAATAATTAGTTGACTCTAAAGATGTCTTTTCCAAAGTTAATGGCTAACAGGTAATTAACCTATCCGTGATAAAAGCTCTTTAGCTTTGCCACTCAAATTTCTGGATTACAATGCTCTAATTCTAAGCCGCCTAAGAATTCTGAGTTGAACAAAGTATCCAGGAACATTGTTTCCTTTCAAGGGGACAGTACATTATGAGATGACCTTGAGAGTTTTAACACATTGTTCTGCTGTAAGTTAGTCAACTTATTAAAACATTCATTATTTTAACATAGACTAACCTTGAGAGCTAAAGCACGGTCAAAGCTTTCAATAGCATTATCAGGCTCACCAAAATTAAGTTGTGCTCTGCCAAGTGTGACCCATGCCTGGAAGGATCAAGATTAAAATAAATGCATAATTAGAAGACTGTCAAATGAATTAGCATTGCTCTACTTGGCATGACCATTGGTGATTCAAAATAAAACTTTGGCATATTTTTCAGTTTAGACTATATGTCCTACAAATACAATCTGCAAAGGATTTGGTATAAATATAAGCAGTGATCGTATACCAAATTTAACACAAAAATAGCTTACAAGCCAACCTAGCATCGAAGAGAGTGAATCAACAAAACATTTGCAGTTCAAGTTAGAGCATTTTCTCTTGTTCACAAGAAAAATATAACAAGGTTCTAGATTGTAAAATTAAATTATAAAAAGCGGCAATCGTTGATATAGTAACGAAATGCATAGAGCAAATTCTACCACTGTCAATGTAGGTAGCGCAAAATGGAAAAGAATGCTACAGGGACTTTATATTTATCTAAAGTTTTATATTAGATTGGGATTATAATTGCATTATCAAGGATTTTTCTTATCTTTGGGTTATAAACCTACAATATTAAAGACATATTGCATAATCAATAATATCGACGTCACCAACGCTTCTTCATAGAGATTCTAAACCCCAAATCGGAGGCATACTTTGCCCTAACAGTAGAACAATACTCTTAGAGCACTCATCTTGACTCAAATACCAATACACAAGATAAACATATTAAGAAAAAAGTGTTCGATGCAAAATGACAGAGAAAATTACAAAAAATTAAAATTAAAAACAAAATAAGGATTATTACCGATTAGCGGTGTCTCCGAGTGGCTGAGTACAACTACAACGGTGAAGAATTTTGGTGGAGCAAAGACGAAGCAGCTCTTCGAAATCGATTTTGAAAATTGAGAATGGAGGAAGCTCGAACAAAACGTGATTCGCAGCGTCTACTTGGAATTTATGGTTTGAGAGTGATGAAAGTGGCTGGCTAGGTTTTTGCTTTGCGTGCAGAAGAAGGTGGGCCAGTGGGTCTTGGGTTTGGAAAGGATTCCGGACACAAAAGGACACTTTGCTCTCTTTCTATTTCTGTTTAGAATTAGATACACCACCACCATATCGCGATTACGTTTTTTCTCAAGTCTGCTTACTTTTTTATAATATAGTAAATATGACCCAGCCAAAAGTACGAAACATATAAAAGAAAATAATAAATAGTAAATATGACCCAGCCAAAAGTACGAAACATTGTAGATATTTTGTCGTCATCGAAAGGTCTAATTATTTATTTTTGCCTTTCATTTAAATTAAAATCAAAACAAATATCCCAATGTCAAAGACCAACGCAATTATTCAAGCAATGAGAGGTTGGTGGTGAATTTGACTACCTCTATATCAATTTGAAAATAATCCAATAATAAAAAATTATAACTTATGAATTATATAAAATTAAGAAAATAATATCAATGTCTTTTGCATTTTCTAATTAAGAAAATAAGAAAAACATACTGGCCGGTACCGATTATATAAAATGCGTGCATGAAATAAATTATACAATTATTGAATATGTATATAATATGAATTATTCAATTACAATAGAACAAGATACAATTTAAAAAAAAAAACATTTTCATACGTCAATTATCATTTACACTTCTTACCAATAAAATGATAAAACTAGACTATAGTATAGAAAAAAAATCTTGATAAGACTTCCTGTCGGTCCCATTTAATTTAGAATTTAGTAAAACTAATTTTTATAGAAACTAAAAATTAATTTTTAAAAGAAATATTAAATTAATCAATTTATGATGAAAAAAATATTTCTTTACAAATTAATTGAAAATTATTTCTATATAAATAACACAATATACACATTTTTTTAATTAAATTAATTTTCATAGAAAAAAATGCAAAATAATAATTCCAAAAAAAAAATACTAATATGATATACTTCCTCCTCTGTTCTTAAAAATATAAGATTATTTTTAAAAAAATCCTTAAATACAAGGCATAGTGCATTTTAATTATTAACAATTATTTTTTATATAATAAATTGTAAATTTTTTCTATTTTAAATAATCATCATAATTAAAGTTTTTGACTCTATAAAGCTCAATATAATTTTAAAAATTTGGATCTTTTTGAGCAAATCATTATAATGTTGATTAATTTTCATGGGATATAATCACATTTTTTAAAATATGCATCTTCTTAACGGCATGTATTTAGTATTATGCAAGAATCATATCTTAAATTAATTTTTAGAATTTTTTATAAATAACTTTGCTTAGTCAAATGATAAAAAATATGACGAAGTCTGGTCAAATTTTGTTGATTAAATAATAATAAGATTAAAATTACGAAATTCATTTTAAAAATGTAGTTTAATTTTTAAATGTTTACCTTTTGAATTTATAATTGTTTCTTAATTATTATATTTTTTTAATTAAAATATAATTAATAACACAATATATGATTTTTTTAAAAATATATAAATAATTAAAAAAAAAGTTTATATTAACATCGGTTTTTGGAAAACCGATGTTAACGTATGATACGTTAACATCGGTTTTTTAAAAACCGATATTAACGTATATGCATTAACATCGGTTTTTTAAAAAACCGATGTTAATGCATACACGTTAACATCGGTTTTTGAAAAACCGATGTTAACATCATTAGTTAACATCGGTTTTTTAAAAACCGATGTTAACGTGTATGCATTAACATCGGTTTTCCAAAAAACCGATGTTAATGCATACACGTTAACATCGGTTTGTGAAAAACCGATGTTAACATCATTAGTTAACATCGGTTTTTTAAAAACCGATGTTAACGTGTATGCATTAACATCGGTTTTCCAAAAAACCGATGTTAACATATTATACGTTAACATCGGTTTTTGAAAAACCGATGTTAACATCATTAGTTAACATCGGTTTTTGAAAAACCGATGTTAACGTGTATGCATTAACATCGGTTTTTTGGAAAACCGATGTTAAGAAGGATACTTTATTTACAAATATGCCACTGCGTTTAACTTAACATCGATTTTGTATAAAACCGATGTTAATAAGCCGATGTTAAAACTACTTTTTGTAGTAGTGATAGTAGCTTACCACAAGAATTTGAGGCTTCACGTCAAGGATGTGCAGCTCAATCTTATGGAGTGGTTCTTCCTCTAAGGCCCTTACTTGATCAAGAATATATACCACCTGTTAAAAAAAAAAAAGCCCCAAACTCATCAAAGTTATTCAATAAAAAGTAGTGTTACAAAACCAGAAAAAAAATGTCATACTTTTGACTATGTTTAGCTATATTCATGAGTGGTTGTTAGACAAGATAGCATCATTAAAAGATTTAGGAACAAAGTTTTTTACTGCATAACTTTTTCTTAAATGAAATCAATGATAAGGAGAAATTCCCACCTGGCCTCTAGTGTCTAGCAATCCTAGGACATCTGCTTGGCCAAAGTATCCATGAATAGAGAGGATAACTATGTTGAACATGTTTGGAAGCCTGCTAAAAAGTGATTCCAATTTCAGTGGATCTGCTGATTCTAGTACCTCATAAAGCAATTTCATTGTCTCTTTAACCCTTCCTGCAGTGTTGCCCCAACCTTTATCAAATCCCCATTCCTTGAGCCTGCAGACAGTAATAGAGATTGTCAATTATGGTCCTAGCTTTATCAAATCCCCATAATTAAATAGTTAACATTTTATTACTAAAGGTTTAAGGATGTTTGACTTTACTTTTATAAATTATACTTTTGCCCATATATTTTTTTTGGCATATTCACTATATTCTTTATTATTTTAATTAAAACTAATATAGACACTTTCTTTAATATAGCATATGGATAAATATCTTGAGTAAAAACTACCAAAAGTAAAATCTAAATAAACAAATCATATTAAAACCAATTGTTAATATATTGATAGTATCCACTTAAACTAATATAAAATAAAAATTGAAGTAAATTAAATTCAAAATAGATAAAAATTGTGAGGACAGAGGGCTTCCATGTAATTTTATTTCTTATGATAAAGACAAGAGATAAGCAGCACAATATAAGATATAGAAGAAAAAAGTGAAAATGGAAAGCAAAAATATGTTACTATTTCTCAACCCATGGCCAAGAGCTCTGTAGGATTGGCGCCATCAATTCTTATGCACTATGAAAAAAAAGGAAATCAAAAGTTTAAAGCAGAATATATCAAGGCAGTAACATATCAGGCAATGATGCATAAAAATAGCAACATAAATAGCTACTAGAAAGATGCATATCATAATATATGAAGATGAGGAATGCTAATGCTACATGCATAACAGTTAAAATCTTCATTTGGTGAGAACTTAAACTAGACCCACTTCTAAGGAACCTGTTGCTAAGCCTAGTGTTGTGCACTCTAGATCTACAACGCCACTCTTTCAAATTTTTTACAGCATTTTTTTTATGCTAACGGGCTTGTATTCATGGCAAAGGAATAAGTTATCACCTTGGGTCCTAACGACCTTCCAAATTTGGTGGTTTTTATCAACTTGATGGTCACAACTATCTACAATGGGCACAGTACATTCTTACAACTTGCAAAAGGCATATGATGTTAAGCCATATTGAAAGTGGTGGTCCAAAGTTTGAGGCCTAGGATAATGAGGATGCTCTTATCATAAACCTAGTTATGGCACTCTGATTCAAAAAACCAGCTGTAATTGTATGTTTTCTCCCTCCATTTGTGAAATGTGGGAGAATCTTAATGAGACATACTCCATGAAGAAGAACTTTACTACCTACTATCAAATTGAAAGCAAGATTTTCAATACTAAGCAAGGAACCCTCCCAATCAGTGTTATTAAACTCGACTTGGCCCGACTGGTTGAATCGGAAACTAGACCTTTAGCCGAGCTGATTCAATTGTTGGATCATTTCTGTAAGTAACTAGTTCACATGTCATCAAACCGAGTGCCAAACTAGTGTAGTTGACTCAGAGCGGACCGCAAAATTCCCCTAGGTAACTGGGTTTTCACATCTTTCCCTCTCTGTCTCTACAAAGACAGTTTTTCATGTTCTCCGATGTTGCAGCTTGCAACCTAGTTGTAGCTTTCACGCTTTTTTCTCTAATCAATCAAATGCTACACAGTTCATATACTAAAAGCTACCAAATAGTCCTATGTGGCACTTTTAGAAATCAAGAGCCGTCAACCTTCTTTGTGAGATGTGCTTACCTTACCACACTAAAACTAATACTTTACTGTTTCTACCATTTGTTGTCTGACTTTTCTCAATATCCTTTATATTTACTTTTAATATGGGTAATTTAGTAATTTTAGTTAAGATAACAAATGATAATAAAGAAAAAAATTAATTAATAAATAATTTAGAATGCAATAAATTTTAAAAAAACATAAAATATGATGAGACAAATATTTTTCAAACATAATTTGTCTTTGGAAACTTCAATGAATGTCAAATTAATTGGAATGTAATTATATTTGGATAGTAGCTGTTAGAAACTTTAATTTATATAATTGAAATTTCAAATTGTAGTAGTCAAATTGATAGAAGTTTGATTATATTTTTCATTTATATTTTTAAGTATAAAAGTTTACAAGTTATAAATTATTTATAATTTTTTAATATAGACGGGTCATGTGAGTCAACTAGTGACTCATTGGGTGTCGCCATAGAATAGAGTAACAGCCACACCTAGCACCACCTTTCTTTGTTTCTTTGTTTCTTCTTCTTCGCATGTTTTAAGATGTAATGAAATGCATGAAGGGACAGATCGAGGGAATGACCAATCTGCTCCTTCATCGCCTCTAGCATTCATGTCAATACTCCCCTGTTAACAACAATTATAGAATAAAATTAATACAGTTTATGTAAAGAAAAAGGTAAAAATAGAAATCACTTTTAAATGTTCAACTCATCAAACCATATCAATGTCAAGAATTTGAAGATTGGGGCAACGCTTGATCACTTCTAAGCCCTTAACCCAATCCCTAGTATAATCCGAATAGCCCAATTCTAGGTGGGTTAAATTTTGAAACTCAAGAATCAAGTCCGCTTCCTCTTTGTCCTTCATCTGGTATCACAACAACAAAACATTAGAAACCCCTTCTTCCTTACAAATATGGAAAGTAACAAAAAAATATCACACTCAATAGTACCCAATCTATGCGTAGAATATTAACATTATTAACACCTCCAATAGAACATGGCCTATCACAATCGTGGCTCTAACCAACTTGGGCAATCTTTCAAAGATAGCTCACACACGAGAACTTGAGATTCAAACTCCCACCAGGAAGCTCTGTCATATCCCTACGCTCCAATATAAATG
This sequence comes from Glycine soja, assembly GCF_004193775.1. Lineage (NCBI taxonomy): Eukaryota > Viridiplantae > Streptophyta > Magnoliopsida > Fabales > Fabaceae > Glycine > Glycine soja. The sequence continues at coordinate 30,075,951 of NC_041021.1, forward strand.
ATTGCAAATGCAGGGTTGTTAGTAAGGGCAGATCAACAGATGAAAAACCGAATGAAAAATGGTTCCTATTTAAGCCCCTAATAAGTTTAAGCACCACAAGGGTTTTGCAATTGAACAAGGCCAAGCATCTTAGTTAGAATAGTGAGACTTTCATGATAAGTTGAGTGTTGGATTGTAGTTTTTTAAGGCAACGAATGCATGTGCGTGGAGATTGGGGTTGAAACAAAGGTTTAGTAGAAATACCTAATAAGGAGGATGTAGATGCCATGTTCGAACCAGAAAGAGGATAGCTTCTGGCGGTGAAGAATCCAAGTTAATCTCATGAGCAATGAACATCTGTGCCTCTGTATCTTCACCGGCTTCGTGGGGATCTCCATGGTGATGGAGGCACGGACAGAGAGAGAGAGAGAGAGAGAGCAAGGAGGAGAAAGAGATTGAAAAGAAGATGAAAATAAGGAGTGAGAGAGAACCCGTTCACATTCCCTGAAGACATTGTATTCTCGCATTCTACGTCGGTTCTATAAGAATCGATGTCGTAATTCATTTTCAAAGACAATTTTGATATAATCCTCTTTGAAAATTTCTAGTTATTTACAAAAATGTCACCACTTATGACATCATTTTTTGTACAACTATAATAAAAATTTCGTCGTAGAAGACCATTTTTGTGGTAGTGATTTTATCATTTTATAAAAATAAACTCTATTTTACTACCTATCAAATGAATAAATAAAACATTTTTAAGAACATATATTTATTTTATTTGTCTCTTTATTTATTTAATTCCAAAATCTTCATTATTTTTCTAAAACTCTATTTATTTTAAATATAATCCTTTTTAATTTATTTTACGAAAAAAATGGGGTGTTTAAAAAGGTCGAGAGAGACACATGGGGTTTGGAGTTAGGGAGTGGTCCTTGGAAGAGGTGTTAGGGTGGTACTTTAAGAGTTGAAGCTTGAGTTGCATTTGATATATTTTGTGTTGAAACAACAAGATCTATAAAATAGAAAGAAAAAAAAAGGTGAAAGTTGGGTTGACCCATTTCCCCTCAACTTGCAACTTTTGCAAATAATAAACAACAAATGAATAAAAGGACATGAGATAACATTGGAGATAAAATAAACACTAAAGCCTCTTCATATACCGAAGCATCATTGGGAGCATTTGAATATGCAAGAGCAATGTTGCCAAAATAGATATCCTAGTTGTGAAGAGAGTGAGGATGAAAGAGAAGAGAACAAATGAGAAAGTGAAGACTAGAGTATAGAAAAAAAAAGGAGAGAGCAAGTACAAGAAGAGAAGGAGAGAGACCAAGGATAAAAGAGAAGAGAACAAGGATTAGAACGAGAGAGATAGAGAAGACAACTATCATGGAAGATGATGACAACAAAAGTAAGGCTGACAACTGTGCATGTTTAGTATTCTAAAAAAATTATGATGACGTATGCAAATATTAATGCAATTGGTAGTTACTCGCTACAAACAATCAAAAGTAATGGTCCCTTAAACTACATCTTCAATCGGTCCTCAAAGAATCCGTCCATTTAATATTTAGATGAATTAACTGGACCTCATATTAAAGAACCATATTTATTATATGTAGAAGCAAGCTTCATGATGAATCAAGATTGATTCAAAGAAGTTTTGATGATAACAAAGGTGATGACAAAAAGCTCAAAAGTCAAGAAGACTTCATGATAACAAAGATGATGATCTCAGGAATCAAAGAATGAGTTCAAGATTGAATCAAGAACACTTCAAGGTTCAAAGAGGAAATTTGATTTCAAGAATCAAGTTTCAAGATTCAAGTTCCAAGAATCAAGATCAAGATTCAAGACTCAAGATTCAAGAATCAAGTGAAGACTCAATCAAGATAAGTATTAAAAAGTTTTTTCAAAAACTGAGTAGCACATGAATTTTTCTCAAAACCTTTTACCAAAGAGTTTTCACTCTCTGGTAATCGATTACTAGATTATTGTAATCGATTACCAGTAGCAAAATGATTTTCAAAAAGCTTTCAACTGAATTCCAATTGATTTCAAAAAGTTGTAATCGATTACAATGTTTTGGTAATCAATTACCAGTGTGCTTGAACGTTGAAATTCAAATTCAAATGTGAAGAGTCACATTCTTTCACAAAAAAAGCTTTGTGTAATCAATTACACTGATTTGGTAATCGATTACCAGTGAAAGTTTCTGAACAAATCAAAAGATGTAACTCTTCAAATAGTTTTTGAATTTTTCAAATTGGTTTTAAGTTTTTCTAAAGGTCATAACTCTTCTAATGGTTCTCTTGACCTGACATGAAGAGTCTATAAAAGCAAGGCTTTGTTTTGCATTTCACATCAATCCAATCTATCAATCTATACATCTATATTTTCCAATTCATTCTTTACGCAAGCAATTTTTCCACATTGATTTCTGAGTCTCTTTGAACTTCTTCTTATTCTTCCTTTTGTCAAAAGCTTTTCAATGTTTTTTGGTTTTCCAAACCTTGAAAACTTGTGCTATTCATCCTTTTCATTCCCTTCTCCCTTTGCAAAAAAGAATTTGCCAAGGACTAATCGCCTGAATTCTTTTTGTGTCTCTCTTCTCCCTTTTCCAAAAGAACAAAGGACTAACCACCTGAATTCTTTTGTGTCTCTCTTCTCCCTTGTCAAAGAATACAAAACGACACAGTTTGAGAATTCTTTTGATTCTTCCCTTTCCCATATACAAAATATTTCAAAGGACTAACCGCCTGAGAATTCTTTTGTATCCCCATTCACAAAGTTTCAAAGGTTTAACCACCTGAGATCTTTGTCTTAACACATTGGAGGGTACATCCTTTGTGGTACAAGTAGAGGGTACATCTACTTGGGTTTGACTGAGAACAAGAGAAGGAACATCTCTTGTGGATCAGTTCTAGTGGAGGGTACATCCACTAGGTTGTTCAAAGAGAACAAGGGAGGGTACATCCCTTGTGGATCTTTGCTTGTAAAGGAATTTTACAAGGTTGAAAATAAATCTCAAGGATCGCAGGTCGCTTGGGGACTGGATGTAGGCACGGGTTGTTGCCGAACCAGTATAAAAACTCTTGTGTGTTTGTCTCCTTCTTCCCAACTCTTTTAATTTCCGTTGTGCACTATAATTTCTGCTTTTACTTTTGGTTAAGTTTCTTTTCTGTTCTTCATTTACTTAACAACATAGTAAAAGCCTTAGAAGAGTAAATTTTTAATTAGTAAAGGTCTAGTAATAATTAATTCAACCCCCCCATTCTTAATTATTCTGAGGCCTCTTGATCCAACATTATTCAATAAATTAAAATGTTTTTAACACATTGTTTGACTTTGTCAAACATAAATGCATTGTTTAGTTGAACACATATTTGGAAAGGGGTGGTGAACCTTAAAAGTAATTAAGCTCGAGTATTAAGTCTTAGTTTCAACGTTTATCTAAAGAACTAAAACTTATGGAAGTGTCTTAGGATCTCAAGGAAGAAGCAAATGCCCTAATTATTGTGGTTATAAATGGTTAAAAATAATGGTTGGTCCACCGAAAACCACATCTTAAACTGGTCCTTGAAGAATCCATAAATTTATTATTCAAAACAATGAATCACACCTTGTATTAAAGACTCGCTTTTATTATTCAAATAAATTAACGCGTCTTTAACGTATTGTTTGACTTTACCCTAAAAGAGTAAGATTACAATAACACCCCTTGTGGTTTCTTGAAATTACATATAATACTCCTCATTTTTTACACCAACACTAAACCCCCTTGTATGAACAACATTGCATTGAGACTCCTTAGAAATTACATTATCTCCTATTAAATGTTTACAAAACCTGACACTGTGTACCCCTAGTAGGGGTTGTTGTAATAGTAAACAAAGTAAGAGAATTAGGTGTAATTTTTAAAAAGTTATCAAGAGGAGGTTTTGCTCTAATTTACCCAAACTAAAATGCATTTGTTTAGCTGAATATGTATTTAGGAAGCAATGATAAAATTTAAGTGCCATTAATCATAAAAGAACCAAAAATCTAACTACGATGGTTATAAAAAAATACATTGCTTAATCAGAATAATTTGTTTGTTTAAATAAAGTTATACGTACTACATAAACATAAAAAGAAAAAAGATTTGAAAGTGAATATAAAGTAAAATAATTCATTTCAATCATTGGAGAAAATTAATTATTAATATTCTAGCATATTCATTGTTTGTTGATCATATAAATATAATATCAATTATGGATTTTCTCATTAAAATATAAAATTGTTTTTCTTAATTTGTATGAAAAAACTTCAAGTGTCAATTATTTTGAAAATGGAGGAAGCATGTTACAAGAAATGTGTTATAAGATGTGCCGACATCAATCATAATGACATATATTTCAATTGTATTATAATTACAAAATTACTTGAAAAATATTTATTAATAAAGTCTTCATTGACAGTCAGATTTAAATTTACAATCTTGTAAGATATGATTTTAATCGACTGGATTAGTTTTTGTTTGCTATTAACAATCAGTATTATAAGCAATAATGATCCCAGATTAATGTTTTCCACCGATAAGAAATTTATGTCTCCTCAAACAAACATTAATGTTTCTATAAAAATAAAAATAAAAACTAATAAAAAATTACCGAGGTAATTGGATTTAGTACAAGGATAAAGAATTAAGAGTCACGAGGGTCGGGGGATCAGGGAGAAAATAGAGAAGCAGAAAAAAAGTGTATGAAACTGAAACTATTATTTGAGAGAGAGAAAGAGAGTTCATTCAACACTTCTTGTTTGTTTCCTCTTCAGCGCTTCCTTTTATGCTTAATCATCCACCACCCATAGCTATCACAACTTTGAAGCAAGAATTCTTCTCATATTTCAAAAATGGAATTTAAGCAACATGAGGAAACTGAGTTGAGGATGCCTACAGCAACAGCGAGTCACAACGACTTCGGAATACTGCCCTCATGTTAAGGAGAAGAGGAGCCAGTGGCGGCGACGATACTAGTGGCGATTCTAGTGACCCCAACACCACCCACCCTGTTTCAAAAACAACGACAATGAGAAGTATCATGAGTGCCTTAAGAACCACACCGTCAAAATTGGCGGCCACACACTTGATGAATGCATCAAGTTCTTGCCTCTGGGCAAGGAGGGAACCCTGGACGTGCTAAAATGCCTCGTGTGCAACTGCCACCGAAACTTCCATCGTAAGGAGACCCCCAATGACACCCACCCGGTGCCTTACTACCACCACTCGCCGTTGCTGTTGGCAGCGTACTATGGGGAGCAAGTGGGCTACCCCCGTCTGGAAGGGCAACAATGCACCACACTGGCACTCCCCACCAGGTCAAGGGGCAATGGTAGGGCCCAGTCCTCAAGGGAGGACATGGAGGCAGTGTCAGACCCAACGAGTGGTGCCACTCCTCATGGCGGGTCCAGCAAGAAGCGTTTCAGGACTAGGTTCACCCAAGAGCAAACGGAGAAGATGTTGGCCTTTGCAAAAAAGCTTGGTCAGAGGATTCTTAAGCACAATGAGAGTGTTGTGCAGGAGTTTTGTGCCCAAACTAGCGTCCAGCCTCATGTGCTTAAGGTGTGGGTGCACAACAACAGGCACACCTTGGGTAAGAAGCCCTAGACAGAAAAAAAAATCCAGCCCCGTTACCTCTCTCTCTATATATATGTTTCTTTGTTTTAAGTTACCATAATAACAACCACCATTCCCAGCTGGAAGCTCAACCTTGAAGCCAGAGAGATCATGTTCTTGAAGTTCTGACAAAGCATGCTAGAAATAAATATATTGCTTCCAAAGTGCAATTTAGAATTCTTAATTTGGTTATTAATAGATAATATATTATAACCTCCATTTGTCATCGCAATGTATTCAAGACCAATATATATTATTCTGAATTCTATTTGCATGTAATTTTATTTTAAACTAATTATTTTTTATAATTTTCCAAAATTAACATTATGCTATTTGAAATAATTGAATTTTAAAAATTAATATATATGTTTAGGAGATATAAAGTAAGTTGGATAGTTAAAGAAAAAAGAAAGGAAAAAAATCACGAATTTGATTCAACCTAGTAACAAGAATTAACATTTGGTGAGAAAAAATAATATATCTTTAGAGTCGATTTAAATTATTTTGATTTTTCTCTAATTAACATACCTTTAATTCATTTTATATGATTTTTGCAATCTTAGTAATTAATACGCTGGATTGCCATTTTTTAGATTATAGTGTTAGTCTTGATTTGAAATTTGTACTCTTCCATTAATATATTAATACATGTTAATTTATTTTATATGGTATGATTATAGAAAATGTTACACCATAAAATAATATTATTTTATTTTTTGTGAAGCATAAATATGCCTCTAATTGTTTCATTGTCATGCTCTCTTTACAATCCAAAATCAACACAACTGTTTAAGGTTGAGATAAATTTGTGCTTTAAGAATATAAGTACTTATGCACTAATCCTAATTTGTATTTTTTTTCCAATCGACACACTTTTATAACATGGTTTATTTTCATGTCATTTAACATTTTCCTCCAATGAACATTCAGTGTTTGGATATTTTGGCATTTTAATAGGATGTTCTAGACACATCATTAAAGAGTCTGTTGCAACTGTAGATGCCAAAAGATTAAAAAAAATGATAGAATCTTTTTTACTGTATAATTTGCAAGAAAAAAGAGAACTAATTACGTCAAATATGCATGAAAAAATATCACAAGAATTAAATTGAAAAAATACCTTATCTTATAATTTTATAATTTTCATGAAATAATATTTTTTTTATAAATTAAAATTTATAAGATGATATTACATCTAAAACCAAAAGTTTGTATTGTTCAATCTTTTATCTTATTAAAAAGTAACAATATGACACTAATACTATATCTTTAGAATTGCAAAACTCTTTTAATTTTACATCTAACAACAACGTCAAACCCTATACTACATTCGCAACCTTACTCCAATTGGCCCAAGCATTGATCACATCACCTAACATGGCATTTTTTTTGGGTGAATTCACCATATGGAAGTAATAAAAAAATGTTATTTTTCTAATCAAAATACAATTATAATCAAATGCTTAATTAAGCTGCAAAATAACTACCATAAGACCATCAATTTCATTTTTGGTAAGATAATGATGCATTTTCATTTGAAATTATTAATTTAATGCCCAATAATTACTAGTTTCAACAAAACACTTATAACATTTTTTAAGAGTTTGGAATTTTCATAAAGAATTTGACAATTTTTATCATTTTTTTTTAAATTTCAACAAAGCATTTATGTCACAAACTACTAATTTAATATTAACTAATTTAATATTGAATTTAATTAATCAGCACCAACTACACCCACTTTTAGGAAAACATTTATAATATTTCAAAAGTGTAATTTAAAAAAAAAATACTTATAATTTTTTTAATAATTAAAATCAATAAACTTAAAATTACTAATTTCACCGTAACTATTAGTTTCAAGAAAGCATTTATAACATTTTAAATGTTTAATTTTTTAAAAAATATTAGAATTTTAAAATACTGAGATTAGAGTAGTAACATATGCATATTTATTCATATATATATATATATATATATATATATATATATATATATATATATATATATATATACACACACACACATATATATATTGTGTTTGTAAACCTATAAATTGAGTTTATATGAAAATATACAAATGCAAGAGTTTTATCCTTTGGTTAGTGAAATTTCAATGTATTTTAAATTAAAGTTAAATATGTTTTTACTAACAAACATGGTGCCTTGTTTATATGTCATAAGCTATAATATTAATTGTTATTTTGCTTGCACGTCGTTTGTCTATTAGACTTACACATTTGAACTACTTGGTATGGAATAGTAACTTTGGATTCCTAACTTTGAGTAGTTTTTTTTTTTCAAGTGACTTTGATTTCCTTCCTTCCCAATTTGAACTACTTGGTGTGGGATACTAGCAGAGTCAGGATGTTGAAGACAGGGTGTAGTGCAGAGCAGTTGAGGCAATTCTATTTGGATAAAGTGAACCAATAGCATAGGCTGCAAATTTATGACTTCAATTTTGAGACTCAGACTTGGTGTGGATGGGAATGTTAACTAAAGAATTACTTTTTTTTTTTTTACATCAAACTTATGAATGATATGAATTACTTTTTATAAAATGAGTTTTTATTTGTTTAATTTTTTCTTTTTTATATTAAAAAAACTTAAATTGCTTATGTATTATTCTTTAGCTCGAATTGGTCACAAATAATTTTAACTAGATTAACCATTAATGGTTGATTTTCTTAAAAAAAATTGCTTGCATTAACAGGGGTTATAAAACCTGGTAAAAAGGGAATATAACCTTAAACAATGACTATGGTTTATACAAGGTTTAGAAACTATCGGAAATTACGGAGGGTTTATATATCACGGGTAAGCCCTAATTTCCCAGGGTTTCTCAAAACCATAGGTAAATCATATGTCACGAAGATTTTTCCTACAGAATGGTCAACCGCAGGTAATATATTTAACAAAGGTTTGAACCCCTGGTAACACCAAAATTAACCCCATTAAATTCATTTTTTTTCTTGTAGTGCTTATTCATATCTCTAACATCATTTCCAACAATGCATTCATGTTATGGTTGTGTAATGTAAAAAACAAGCAAACAAAACCAAACATGCATAATAAAAAATGAACCAAATCGAGTCATTCAACTTACACACAGAAGCAAAGGACAAGATAAAAAAAAATCAACATATACACCCATGCTAGGTTATCCTCTTTGATCTCGATATTAAGATAATACAGATAAATAAAATTAAAATAGACAAAGTGTTAACTCATTGACAAGTGATGCAATCCTACGCCCCAAGGGTATTGGATAGAAGACTTCAAAAAGATTGGGCTAGAGATGCAAGAGAAGGCCCTAGGGTTCTCATGAGTCTTAAGATAGATTTCGGGCCCATGGGCTAAGTATGAGCCCACTTATCTTTATACATATTAGATCAAGGTTTCCTTATTTTTGGGCCATGTATTTAGGGCTCCATAATCTAGGTAGGGTACCCTAGAAATGTAAGATTTTTCAGCCCTTGTATTTTACGGCGCCTAGACTTGTTTTTTGTAAGTGAATATTGATCTAAGCTCCATTGGAGCTTGTAGGCCTAGGATCTTCTTCATCAATGGATTCCTTTGTTTCTTGGAAGATGAATGACAGCGGAATGAATAAAGGAAGAGAGAGAGGAGATGCCACTTCAAGGAGAAGATGAGTCTAGAAGAAGCTCACCACCATAGGAGGCAATGGATAAGAGCTTGGAGGAAGAAGAAGATGAATGAAGGGAGAGGAAGAGAAGAGCACGAAATTTTGTGCTCTAAATGAGCTTTGAAATCTGAAGATTAATATTCAAATGATCAAAGTTGAAAAAAATGCACACACATGACCTCTATTTATAGCCTAAGTAAGTGTCACAAAAATTGGAGGGAAATTTGAATTTCAATTCAAATTTCACTTGAATTTGTGGAGCCAAAATTTCACTAATTATGATTAGTGAATTTTAGTTATGGTTCAGTCCACTAATCCAAGATCAATTCCAAGATTCTCCACTAAGTGTGCTTAGGTGTCATGAGGCATGTAAAGCATGAAGGACATGCACAAAGTGTGACTATATGATGTGGCAATGGGGTGTAGTAAGCAAATGCTCACCTCCCCCTCCAAATTTTAATTGGATTGGGCTTCTACCAATTCAATTAAATTTATTTCCAACCACACACATCAAATATTCACTTAGTGCATGTGAAATTACAAAACTACCCCTAATACAAAACCTAGTCTAGGTGCCATAAAATACAAGGGTTGAAATATCCTATATTTCTAAGGTACCCTACCTACATTATGGAGCCCGAAATACAAGGCCCAAAAATAATGAAACCTTAATCTAAAATTTACAAAGATAAGTGGGCTCGTACTTAGCCCATGGGCCCAAAATCTACCCTAAAACTCATAAGAACCCTAGGGCCTTCTCTTGCATCTCTGGCCCAATCTACTTGGATTCTTCTATCCAATACCCTTGCGGGATAGGATTGCACCATTCCCTCCCCCTTGAAAAGGATTTGACCTCAAATCCCGAGGTTCTTGAAACTCATTAATTCTTTCTTCAACACCTGTAAAAAGAATAAAAACATATGTATTAGTTATGTTGGGTATGTTAGAGTACGGTAAGGACTGAAAACCCCTTTCCTGGCCATCTTCCCATAAGAGAATATAGTTCCTCACCAACTCAGTGAGTGGTGCTACAAGTATAGAAAAATATGGGACAAACCTTTTGTAAAAGTTTGTTAAGATATTGAAGCCCCAAATTTCCCTTATTACTTGGTGGAGTAGGCCACTCAGGAATGACCTTTATTCTCTTAGGGTCCATGGGAAGCCCTTGATCACTATTTAAAAAGTTAAGGAAAGTAATGGAATAAAACATACCTTTTTCTTTATTTTCATGTTGATTATTCCTACAAAAAATTACAACAAACCTAAGGTGTCCCATATGAGTACCTAAGTTTGTATTGAAACTAAAAATAAGAACAAACCTACCTAATGAGTCTCTATGTACACAAATCATGAAGATGTGGGGTGGACGAGTGATTTCACAAAAGAGGGTTGCACCACTCAAAACATTCATCATACCACCTATTTTAGGGATTTGGTGCCTAATAATACCTATTTTGGGCACCAACAAAAGCACAAGGATTTAAGCTCTTGCGAACCAAACCCTCATCCAACAACTCCTTTACTAGAGGAATAAACTCAAGCCCAAGAGGTGTGACAATGCTAACAAGTGTCTTTTTACAAAGGAGAAAATGTGGAGGTTGTCTAAGAAGGGAAATTTCTTTAATATTTGTCTTTATTTCAAAATGTCTTTCCTTCTTAACTAACCTCTTGGAGTAGACACTTACCTGCTTACAATCCTCCTTAACAATTAAAGGTTTTCCTTCTTCTTGGGGGTAGATTTCTTCACTAGATTCTTCCCCTTTTGCTTCTTCACTTTCACTAGAGGAAGGTGAAGTAGTAGCCTCATATTGGCTACTATAAATGTCTTGGCTCCTCATAATCATGGTTTTCTTGGTGGGGCATCGAGAAGTAATGTGTCCTCTTCCAAGACATTTAAAACACTTTATAGAGCTAGTTTTTTCTTGCATACTAGCCTTAGGGGGTTGATTTTGTATTTTCTTCCCCTTATCATCGTTGGGCTTAGAAGGTGCTGCCCCTAAGATGCCTAGACCTTGGTCTTTCTTTGGATAAGAATGAGAGCCATAAGATTTTAAAGTAAACTTTCTTTTAAGTTTTGGCTCTACCCTTATTTCCCAATCTAAGTAAGCCTCCACATTGTCCTTCCCATGGAAGTATGGGAGGTTAATGTTAGCCTCTTGAGGCTTTCTATCATTTTCTCTTCTTTGGGTGTGATGTTTAGTATGTGAACTATGGCGCCCTCTACAATAGTCACTAAGTTCTTCACTTAAACTCTTGCAAGAGTAATGACTACTAAAGGAGGCATGTTTTTCTCTTTTCATTTCCTTCATTATTTTTCTTCTTTCTTCGTCTCTTATTTTCTCTCTTTCATCTTGACTTATTTCTTCCACTCTTTTTTTACCTTTTTCTTTTCTCTCTTGTTTTTCTTTCCACAACTTAAGGGATCTCAACTCATCTAATATCTTATACAAGGGGTCCTTAGGAGTAGAACCCTCACCATTAACACTAGATGAAGAATGAAGATTCATGTTGGTTCCTAAGTTATGGTTCTTTCTTGTTCAGGGTTTGAATTTGAAAACAAAAGGTAAAAGAGAATATGGTTGAAACTAGCCAAAATAAACACTAAAAGAGATGTGAAAGATAAGGTAAAAACTAATTGGTAAAAGACAAGCTATCTAGGCGGTTTGACAATGGAGGGTAAATGAAATAAGCTATGAAAGCAAGCAAGAAATTAAAGTGCAAGAAATGCAAACTAGGCGGATCCTAAGAGTGTTTGGATGACCTCATTTAAGGTTCCCAACAAAACACTCACTATCCTAAGGGGAAAATTGCCTAAAATTATTACACACAAATGGAAGTAGTGTGGCCTATTGGAGGCTCCCAACTTACTTCCAATTAAAGGCCTTTTTGTTACAAAATTTAAAAGCAAAGCAAATTGCCAATTACAAAATTACAAAAAAAAAGTCCTCAATAGTGGGGGCTATTCTCTCTTTGGTGTTTCACTCAATTTGGAGTGCTTCTTAGTCCAATAGCTCTTAAGGTGGTTGGCCGCTTGCTTCTTGACTCAAATTCTTCAAGATATGGCACCAATCCTCCTTTCCATTTCCCTATATGGCAACTCACAAGCAAGGAAACAAAGAGACAAGCAATAACCAAAGACCAAAAAAAAAATGAAATGCAAGATAAACCAATAGAGTTTTAACAAGACAAATTTCCAAGGATTATTCAACAATTAAAGCAATGAAAAACACAAAAAAGCAAGCTAGGACTCCAAGAGAAACCTAGAATGGCTCTAGAGTAGAGTATAAAAACTAAAAAAAGAAAGACTCAAGAAACCTCTAGTTTTGGCACTTGTTTTCATAATAATTTTCAATTGAAATTTCAGAACTAGGATTGGTATAAAATAGGCACCAATTATAGAACAAATTTTGAGCCAAAGCAACAAGCACACTTCCCTTTCACTTTTTTTTTTCCTGGACACTGATTTTTCTTCCAACTTGTGTGATTTTTCTTATTTTTTCCTTTAATCAAAATCGCTTGGTTCTTTCTTTATAATTTTTATGTTTAGAAAATTCAGTAAAACTTTCAGCTCAAAAAACCTAGTGACCAACTCCCAGTAATTTATACAAGTTCGTATGTTCAAGCTGCCAGCACCAACGATTTCAACCTAGAAATCAAGAGTAGTGTTTATGTTGCTTAAGGCTTGGATAATTACAATTTGTGTTTGCTTATGCTCAATTATCTTGAATAACACAATTCAAGAGATCTTAAGACTTATTTTGATTCACAAATCCAACCACAACTCAGCACCACAACTCAACTTCATCATAGTCATCATGTAGGAAACTTAGAAAACAAAAAAATGTTCAAGAACAAGACTACTTCTAGGAATTGATTTAGAACATGTTATGAACTAAATAACATGCATGAATTAGACTCAAAATTCAAAAGATAGGCTAAGAATGACAAGAATGCATGAACAAATGTATCTATAATTCAATCAACAAAATAAAAATTCAACACAAACTTAGAACATAATGTGACAATTACTATGACTAAACATGAGTCTAAGACAACATGGATTAAGTGATTTACACTTAGATTTTTGTGTTTTTATTTTCTAATCAATATTTTGGAAGAAAATTTAGATCTAAAGGTTCAGCACAAGAATATTATGAATGAAAAATGATAGAACCTAAAATCAACACAAAAAACATGACTCAAGAGTAGATCTACATAATTTGAAACATAGAAATGCAAGAACAAGTGTAGATCTAAGATTTAATCGGTTTATTATTTTGAATCTACTCTAAACAACACCAAACCACAAGACAATGGAGGATATACAAGGAGAATAAGATGAAGAACAAGGAATTAAAGAGAATTCACCGAACAAAAAGATAGAGGAAGCAAAAGAACATCACCTAGATGAAGATGCTCTTGATACCACATGATGTAAGCTCCATTAGAGCTTGTAGGCCTAGGATCTTCTTCATCAATGGATTCCTTTGCTTCTTGGAATATGAATGGCAGCAGAATGAAGAAAGGAAGAGAGAGAGGAGACGCCACTTCAAGGAGAAGATGAGTCTAGAAGAAGCTCACCACCATAGGAGGCCATGGATAAGAGCTTGGAGGAAGAAGGAGATGAATGAAGGGAGAGGAAGAGAAGAGCACGAAATTTTGTGCTCTAAATGAGCTTTGAAATCTGAAGATTAATATTCAAATGATCAAAGTTGAAAAAAATGCACACACATGACCTCTATTTATAGCCTAAGTAAGTGTCACAAAAATTGGAGGGAAATTTGAATTTCAATTCAAATTTCACTTGAATTTGAAATTGAATTTGTGGAGCCAAACTTTGGAGCCAAAATTTCACTAATTATGATTAGTGAATTTTAGTTATGGTTCATTCCACTAATCCAAGATCAATTCCAAGATTCTCTACTAAGTGTGCTTAGGTGTCATGAGGCATGTAAAGCATGAAGGACATGCACAAAGTGCGACTATATGATGTGGCAATGGGGTGTAGTAAGCAAATGCTCACCTCCCCGTCTAAAATTTAATTGGATTGGGCTTCTACCAATTCAATTAAATTTATTTCCAACCACACACATCAAATATTCACTTAGTGCATGTGAAATTACAAAACTACCCCTAATACAAAACCTAGTCTAGGTGCCCTAAAATACAAGGGCTGAAAAATCCTATATTTCTAAGGTACCCTACCTACATTATGGAGCCCTAAATACAAGGCCCAAAAACAATGAAACCTTAATCTAATATTTACATACATAAGTGGGCTTGTACTTAGCCCATGGGTCCAAAATATACCCTAAGACTCATAAGAACCCTAGGGCTTTCTCTTGCATCTCTGGCCCAATCTACTTGGAGTCTTGATGTAAGCTCTGTTGGAGCTTGTAGGCCTAGGATCTTCTTCATCAATGGATTCCGTTTCTTCTTGGAAGATGAATGGCAGTGGAATGGAGAAGGAAGAGAGAGAGGAGACGCCACTTCAAGGAGAAGATGAGTCTAGAAGAAGCTCACCACCATAGGAGGCCATGGATAAGAGCTTGGAGGAAGAAGGAGATGAATGAAGGGAGAGGGAGGGAAGAGCACGAAATTTTGTGCTCTAAATGAGCTTTAAAATCTGAAGTTTAATATTCAAATGATCAAATTTAAAAAAAAATGCACACACATGACCTCTATTTATAACCTAAGTGTCACACAAAATTGGAGGGAAATTTGAATTTCAATTCAAATTTCACTTGAATTTTAAATTGAATTTGTGGAGCCAAACTTTGGAGCCAAAATTTCACTAATTATGATTAGTGAATTTTAGTTATGGTTCAGCCCACTAATCCAAGTTCAATTCCAAGATTCTCCACTAAGTGTGCTTAGGTGTCATGAGGCATGTAAAGCATGAAGGACATGCACAAAGTGTGACTATATGATGTGGCAATGGGGTGTAATAAGCAAATGCTCACCTCCCCCTCTAAAATTTAATTGGATTGGGCTTCTACCAATTCAATTAAAATTATTTCCCAACACACATCAAATATTCACTTAGTGCATGTGAAATTACAAAACTACCCCTAATACAAAAACTAGTCTAGGTACCCTAAAATACAAGGGCTGGAAAATCCTATATTTCTAGGGTACCCTACCTACATTATGGAGCCCTAAATAAAAGGGTAAAAAATAATGAAACCTTAATCTAATATTTACAAAGATAAGTGGGCTCGTACTTAGCCCATGGGCCCGAAATCTACCCTAAGGCTCACAAGATCCCTAGGGCCTTCTCTTGCATCTCTAGCCCAATCTATTTGAAGTTTTCTATCGAATGCCCTTGCGGGGTAGGATTGCATCATTCCCTCCCCCTTGAAAAGGATTTGACCTCAAATCCCGAGGTTCTTTAAACTCTGGGCTTTTTTCCTCAACACCTGTAAAAAGAACAAAAACATATGTATTAGTGGTGCTTCAAGTATAGAATAATATGGGGCAAACCTTTTGTAATAGTTTGTTAAGTCATGGAAGCCCCAAATTTTTCTTACACTTGGTGGAGCGGGCCACTTGGGAATGACCTTTATTCTCTTAGGGTTCATGGGAACCCCTTGATCACAATTTAAAAAATTAAGAAAAGTAAAGCAATAGAACATACCTTTTTCTGTATTTTCATGTTGATTATTCCTACCAAAAAGTATGACAAACCTAAGGTGTCCCATATGAGTACCTAAGTTTGTATTGAAACTAAAAATAAGAACAAACCTTCCTAATGAGTCCCTATGTACTCAAATCATGAAGATGTTGGGTGCACGAGTGATTTTACAAAAGAGTGTTGCACCATCCAAAGCATTCATCATACCACCTATTTTAGGGATTTGGTGCCTAATAACACCTATTTTGGGCACCAACAAAGCACAAGGATTTAAGCTCTTGCAAACCAAACCCTCATCCAACAACTCCTTTACTTGAGGAATAAACTCAAGCCTAAGAGGTGTGGCAATGCTAACAAGTGTCTTTTTACAAAGGAGAAAATGTGGAGGCTGTCTAAGAAGGGAAATTTCTTTAATATTTGTCTTTATTTCAAAATGTCTTTCCTTCTTAGCTAACCTCTTGGAGGAGACACTTACCACCTTACACTCCTCCTCAAAATGTCTTTTCTTCACTAAAAAATTGTCATTTATTACCAGTCAACATGTCATTATCAAACATGCATCAATCTTGCACAACAATAACAATAAATAAAAGAGTGTAAGCCTATAATCTTGCACGACACTAACAAAAAATTAAAACAATTAAAATCTATCATCCAGGTTTATATTTTTTGTATTAGTAGTTAGTACTTAGTAGCTTACCATAAGAATCTGAGGCTTCACATCAAGGACTTGCAGCTCAATCTTATGGAGTAGCTCTTCCTCTAAGGCCCTTACTTGATCAAGAATATATACCACCTGTTAAAAAAATATAAAAGAAGAAGCCCCAACATCATTGAAGTTATTCAATAAAGAGTAGTGTTACAAAACCAGAAAAAAAATCTCATACTTTTGACTATGTTCAGCTATATTCAAGGGCGGTTGTTAGACAAAATAGCGTCATTAAAAGATTTAGGAACAAAGTTTTTGACTGCATAACTTTTTCCTAAATGAAATCATTGATAAGGAGAAATTCCCACCTGGCCTCCAGTGTCTAGCAATCCTAGGACATCTGCTTGGCCAAATTATCCATGAATAGAGAGGATAACTATGTTGAACATATTTGGAAGCCTGCTGAAAATTGATTCCAATTTCAGTGGATCTGCTGATTCTAGTACCTCATAGAGCAATTTCATTGTCTCTTTAACCCTTCTTGCAATGTTGCCCCAACCTTTATCAAATCCCCATTCCTTGAACCTGCAGACAGTAATAGAGATTGTCAATTATGATCCTAGCTTTATCAAATCCCCATAATTAAATAGTTAACCTTTTATTGCTAAAGGTTGAAGGATGTTTGACTTTACTTTTATATATCATACTTTTGCCCATATATTTTTTTTCGGCATAGTCACTACATTCTTTATTATTTTAATTAAAACTACTATAGACACTTTCTTTAATATAGCATAAGGATAAATATCTTGAGTAAAAACTACCGAAAGTAAAATATAAATAAACAAATCCTATTAAAACCAATTGGTAATATATTGATAGTATCCACTTAAACTAATATAAAATAAAAATTGAAGTAAATTAAATTCAAAATAGATAAAAATTGTGAGGACAGAGTGCTTCCATGTAATTTTATTTCTTATGATAAATACAAGAGATAAGCGGCACAATATAAGATATAGAAGAAAAAAATGAAAATGGAAAGCAAAAATATGTTACTATTTCTCGACCCATGGCTGAGAGCTCTGCAGGATTGGCGCCATCAATTCTTATGCACTATGAAAAAAAGGAAATAAAAAGTTTAAAGCAT
Source organism: Glycine soja (assembly GCF_004193775.1). NCBI lineage: Eukaryota > Viridiplantae > Streptophyta > Magnoliopsida > Fabales > Fabaceae > Glycine > Glycine soja. The sequence goes on from NC_041021.1 coordinate 30,093,668, forward strand.
AATATATCAAGGAAGTAACATATCAGGCAATGATGCATAAAAATAGCAACATAAATAGCTACTAGAAAGATGCAAATCATAATATATGAAGATGAGGAATGCCAATGCTACATTCATAACAGTTAAAATCTTCATTTGGTGAGAACTTAAACCAGACCCAGTTCTAAGGAACCTGTTGCTAAGCCTACCCAATAGTAAACTTGTAAGTTGTTTGTAAACTGTAACCAAAATGGAAGCAGAAGAAAATGGATACAAAAGATAGAGCAAATTGAATGTGACTTCTATTGATTCTTAAAATATCAAGAAAACATCTTATAAAATTTTGTGTAACTAATGTATTGAGAGTGCAATCATGCAATCATGCAAGCAACAACCATAAACACGTGGAATCTAAAATTCTAAACTATTTAAAGAAAAACAAGGTGCAAGGAGTAGGAAGAAATCAAGCATGAAGGAAACAGGGGTAGCCACAACAAACCTATGACCTTGCATTGCACATTCTGAAAGAGATGTCCAAACAAACACACCAACATATAGAGGAACAACTGTGCAGAAACATCAGTGAGCACTGCATACCAACCTCAAACTAAAACAATTGGGTCAAAAAACTAAGCAGACCCTTGATTCAAGTCTTCTTGCAGCAAAACAAATGATGAAATTGTAGTAAAATCAGGAAAGTAAAACAAATCAGTCCAAAACACTTTAGATTGAAAATAATCCCAGGACAAAACACCAGCACGAAAAACCCTTCCTTGTTCAGACAAACCAAAGTATGAAATTTTTTTATACCCAAATCCAGCCCAAATAAATAGATATTACTGCATAATGTTATATTATTTATTAAGCAGGTCTTCATATTTCCTTTTCCTTCGTGTTTGTAGCTAACTAACTTCAACTTCAATTCCACACCATTACCACATTAGTGAAAGAAAAGTTACTAATTAGGTCTTCATATTTCCTTTTCTTGTAATCCATAAGTTTGGCCAATCCAAAGCTCCCAACAACAGCCTCAAACTCTTCACCCAACAATATGTTCGCAGCCTTCACATCACAATGAATAATCTTTGGGTCACAATGATCATGCAAATATGAAAGACCCCTTGCAGATCCCAAACCTACTCTTTTCCGAGTTGGCCAATCCAGGGGTTCTTGATATGGAGGATGCTCTAAAATAAAGAAATTACAAAATTATAAGACAATAATAAACATTTAATGACGGAGAATATAACCAGTATGGGTGGGCCAATAATACAAGTAAAATTTTCTTAAGCATAGAATGTGTCACTATGCACTCCTTGGGGTTTCCTCTAGTTTAGGAATCAGGCTTATACAATTTTCATAAAATAACTTAGTTTCTTATATCTTTGCATGGTCGTCTCTTTTTTCTTTGAACTTGGGAATTTCTGGAATAAACTTTCCCCAAGAAATAGCCCCCCAAAATAATAAACTTGAGAATCCCTTTTTGTATAATTATGAATAGAATGTGCCACAACTCAAGCATCCAACAACTATACTACTTTCATAAGCATAGGCTAAAGTAGAACTATGGGAGAAATGGAAAATGAGAACCCGGTTCCCTATAGGGTGGGTAGGAGGAAGGGGGAAAAGAAAGGAATAGAAGAAATAAGGAATCAAAATGACATTAACAATTGCTAAAAAAAATAGAATATCTACCTCTTAAGCAAGAACTTGAATAAGATGAAGAACTAGAGCCATCCAGCATGAGATCCTGCATAGGAACCAACTTCACAACCTGCTCCAGAGCCTTACCTTCATGAAGAAGACCTAGAACTTGAATAAGATGAAGAACCAGAGCCAAAGCCTTAAAACAGTGATGGAACTACTGAAAACTAGTCCTCTGTTGTTGGTCCAATGAATAGTTATTATTGTAGTAAAAACATAACAGCGAGATAAAAGTGAAACACACTGAGACATTTCATCAAACAGATAGAAGGGAGTAAACCAAACCTGCAAAGATTTATTTTCATATCTCCTCATCTAAATGCTATTAAAAATAGAGCAAACATGTTTAAGAGGAAATACCAATTACTCTGGAATTGCTTAAACTTGCTCTTCTAGAAGGCACTTATCATCCTAACTTAGAAAATGACGCTGACTTTTCTAAGGTTTTGCAGTGCGTTGTGGCGATGGAGACATTGTCAAGGATGGTGTCGACTTTGACGTTGGCAAGGTACTTCTGCTCATTAAAAGGGAGGCCGAGCTTGTTGTAGTTGTGGTTGCCGAGGATTTCGCGGATCTTGTTGCCGGAGGAAGTGGTGGTGGTGGCGACGGTGGAGATCTGTTTCACCTCCGCGCACACTGTTACGAGGTGTGACGATTTAGTATTTGGGGATTGGGAGAGAAGGAGTTTGGGAAGGATGGGGTTGTGTGTGGGTTGAGGAGAGAAAACATGGATGAGGTTTTGCGTTTGTTTTCAGCTTAATATAAAATGGGAAAATATCTAAAGACAAAGACGGTTCTTAAAAACCGTTTTTGAAATGTTGCTTTCAAGGGTGATTTTTAGAAAACCGGCATTGAAAGCTTGTCGCATCTTTTACTAAGGTGGTTTTATAAAATCGTCCTTGTTTTAGTGTCATAAAATCTCACTTTTGCAGCAGTGCCAATTGCAATCTATGTTTCAATTGAAGATCCTTGGCCCTTCGAAATATTTTCTTGGCTTAGAAATAGCTAAATCCAGCAGAGGTATCTCACTCTCCCAAAGAAAATACACTCTATCTCTTTTAGAAGATACAAGTTTCTTGGCATGCAAACCTTCCAATCTTCCAATGGATCCCAACTTGAAGCTCAATCTTCATGATGGAGACTTACTCCTTGATCCCTCAGTGTATAAAAGGTTAATTGGTAGATTAATTTATCTAACCATATCACGTCCTGATATAACATTTGTTGTAAATCACTTGAGTCAATATATGAAAGAACATAGAGTTCGTCACCTAAATGGTGTCCATCATCTTCTGTTGTATCTCAAATCTACTCCAGGACAGGACAAGGCTTATTTTCCCTGCTCATAACTCTCTCAAATTCACTGTCTTTGCTGATGTTGATTGGGCCAGCTATGTTGATACCAGATGGTCCACTTCTAGCTTTTGTGTGTTTTTAGGGAATAACCTTCTCTCTTGGCGTTCTAAGAAACAACCAACTATTTCTAAATCGTCCACTGAGGTTGAATATCGTGCTTTGTCTTATGTTACTAGTAAAGTTGTTTGGTTGAGAAGGTTACTTCTTCACTTTAATATTTGACATTGTATACTGATGTTTATATTTCTTGATATAATTTCTTATTTCCTTGTTTAGTCTTAGTTGCTTAACTATAAAAAGGGAAATTAGAGATTTTACTATTCACACACATGTCCATTTCTCAAAATGGTATCAGAGCTTCAAGTCTTGGGAGCTCTATTTCCAGTGCTCGATATCAGCATGCCTTTATTTGCTCTCTTTATTGTTGCAGCCTTCAGGACCAATGATCAGAATAGGAGGAGTGTCTTTCCTCTATTGGTTTGATACCATAAGAATTGGGGCGGATCACCACCCTACATGTCACCCTAATACCTAGCATATGTAGGCCACTCTTTGGCGACTGCACAGAACAGCTCGTCAGCATGCCCTCCGACTATCCCAGGGGTCAATTTTACGAAATCTAGTGTTGTGCACTCTAGATCTACAACGCCACTATTTCCTATTTTTTACAACATTTTTCTTATGCTAACGGGCTTTTAATCATGGCAGAGGAATAAGTTATCACCTTGGGTCCTGACGACCTTCCAAATTTGGTGGTTTTTATCAACTAGATGGTCACAACTATCTACAATGGGCACAATACATTCTTACAACTTGCAAAAGGCATATGATGTTAAGCCATATTGAAAGTGGTGGTCCAAAGTTTGAGGCCTGGGATAATGAGGATGCTCTTATCATAAACCTGGTTATGGCACTATGATTCAAAAAATAAGCTATAATTGTATGTTTTCTACCTCCATTTCTGAAATGCGGGAGAATCTTAATGAGACATACTCCATGAATAAGAACTTTACTACTAACTATCAAATTGAAAGAAAGATTTTCAATACTAAGTAAGGAACCCTCCCAATCAGTGTTATTAAACTCGGCTCGGCCCGGCTGGTTGAATCGGAAACCAGACCCTTAGCCGAGCTGATTCAATTGTTGGATCATTTCTGTAAGTAACTCATTGACATGTCATCAAACCTTGTGCCAAACTAGTGTAGTTGACTCGGAGCGGATAGCAAAATTCCCCTAGGTAACTGGGTTTTCACATCTTTCCCTCTCTGTCTCTACAAAGACAGTTTTTCATGTTCTCCGATGTTGCAAGCTTGCAGCCTAGTTGTAGCTTTCACACTTTTTTCTCTAATCAGTCAAATGCTACACAATTCATATACTAAAAGCTACCAAATACTCCTACGTGGCATTGCTAGAAATTGAGAGCCGTCAACCTTCTACGTGAGATGTGCTTACCTTACCCCACTAAAGCTAATACTTTACTGTTTCTACCATTTGTTGTCTGACTTTTCTCAATATCCTTTATATTTACTTTTAATATGGGTAATTTAGTAATTTTAGTTAAGATAACAAATGATAATAAAGAAAAAAATTAATTAATAAATAATTCAGAATGGAATAAATTTTAAAAAACATAAAATATGATGAGACAAATATTTTTGAAACATAATTTGTCTTTGGAAACTTCAATGAATATCAAATTAATTGGAATGTAATTATATTTGGATAGTAGCTGTTAGAAAATTTAATTTATATAATTGAATTGTCAAATTGCAGTAGTCAAATTGATAGAAGTTTGATTGTATTTTCATTTATATTTTTAAGTATAAAATTTTACAAGTTATAAATTATTTATAATTTTTTAATATAGACGGGTCATGTGAGTCAACTAGTGACTCATTGGGTGTCGCCATAGAATAGAGTAACAGCCACACCTAGCACCACCTTTCTTTGTTTCTTTGTTTCTTCTTCTTCGCATGTTTTAAGATGTAATGAAATGCATGAAGGGACAGATCGAGGGAATGGCCAATCTGCTCCTTCATCGCCTCTAGCATTCATGTCAATACTCCCCTGTCAACAACAATTATAGAATAAAATTAATACAATTTATGTAAAGAATAAGGTAAAAATAGAAATCACTTTTAAATGTTCAACTAATCAAACCATATCAATGTCAAGAATTTGAAGATTGGGGCAATGCTTGATCACTTCTAACCCCTCAACCCAATCTATGTGCAGAAACTTAACATTATTAACAACCTCCAATGGAACATGGCCTATCGCAATCGTGGCTCTAACCAACTTAGGCAATCTTTCAAACCTTGCTTCAGGACCACTAAAATAAAGATGGCTCACGCACAAGAACATGAGATTCAAACTCCCACCAGGAAGCTCTGGCGTATCCCTACACTCTAGTATAAATGATTCCAAATGCAAGGTTGTTAGTAACGGCAGATCAATGGATGAAAAATCGAACAAAATAGGGTTCTTATTGAAGCCCCCAATACGTTTGAGCACCACAAGGGTTTTGCAGTTGAACAAGGCCCAACATCTTAGTTAGAATAGTGAGACTCTCATGATAAGTTAAGCGTTGGTTTGTAGTTTTTTAAGGCAACGAATGCATGTGCATGAAGATTGGGGTTTAAACGAAGGTTTCGTAGACATACTTGATAAGGAGGATGTAGATGCCATGTTTGAACGAGAAAGAGGATAGCTTCCAGTGATGAAGAATCCAAGTCAATCTCGTGAGCAATGAACACCTGTGCCTCTGTATCTTCACCGGCTTCGTGGGGATCTCCACGGTGATGGCGGCACGGACAGAGAGAGAGAGAGAGAGCAAGGAGGAGAATTTAGGATTCTCTAAAACTGAGGGAGAAAGAGATTAAAAAGAAGATGAAAATAAGGAGTGAGAGAGAGCCCGTTCACATTCCCTAAAGACATTGTATTTTTGCATTGTAGAACCGATGTCGTAATTCATTTTCAAAGAAGATTATGATAAAAACCTTTTTGAAAATTTCCAGTTTTTTACAAAAATGTGACCACTTTACTTATGACATCAGTTTTTGTACAACCATAATAAAACTTGCATCGTTGAAGACCATGTTTGTGGTAGTGATTTTATCATTTTATAAAAATAAGCTCTATTTTACTACCTATCAAATGAATAATTAAAACATTTTTTAAGAATATATATTTATTTTATTTGCCTATTTATTTATTTAATTTCAAAATCTTCATTATTTTTCTAAAACTCTATTTATTTTTAAATATAATCCTTTTTAATTTCTTTTAAGAAAAAAAAATGGGGTGTTTAAAAAGGTCAAGAGAGACACATGGGGTTTAGAGTTAGGGAGTGGTCCTTGTAAGGGATGTTAGGGTGGTACTTTAAGAGTTGAAGCTTGAGTTGCATTTGATATATTTTGTGTTGAAACAACAAGATCTATAAAATAGAAAGAAAAAAAAGGTGAAAGCTGGGTTGACCCATTTCCCCTCAGCTTGCAACTTTTGCAGATAACAAACAACAAATGAATAAAAGGAAATGAAATAACATTAGAGATAAAATAAACCCTAAAGCCTCTTCATATACCGAAGCATCACGGACAACATTTGAATATGCAAGAGCAGTGTTGCCACAATAGACATCCTAGTTGTGAAGAGAGTGAGGATGAAAAAGAAGAGAACAAATGAGAAAGTGAAGACTAGAGTATAGAAAAAAAAAAGGAGAAAGCAAGTACAAGAAGAGAAGGAGAGGGACCAAGGAAAAGAGAGAAGAGAACAAGGATTAGAACAAGAGAGATAGAGAAGACAACTATCATGGAAGGTGATGACAACAAAAGTAAGGCTAACAACTGTGCATGTTTAGTATTCTAAAAAAATTATGATGACGTATGCAAATATTAATGCAATTGGTAGTGACTCGCTACAAACAATCAAAAGTAATGGTCCCTTAAACCACATCTTCAATCGGTCCTCAAAGAATCCGTCCATTTATTATTCAGATGAATTAACTGGACCTCATATTAAAGAACCACATTTATTATTCAATAAATTAAAATGTTTTTAACGCATAGTTTGACTTTGTCAAACACAAATGCATTGCTTAGTTGAACACATATTTGGAAAGGGGTGGTGAACCTTAAAAGTAATTAAGCTCTAGTATTAAGTCTTAGTTTCAAAGTTGATCTAAAGAACTAAAACTTATGGAAGTGTCTTAGGATCTCAAGGAAGAAGCAAATGCAATAATTATTGTTGTTATAAATGGTTAAAAATAATGGTTGGTCCACCGAAAACCACATCTTTAACTTATCCTCGAAGAATCCATAAATTTATTATTCAAAACAATGAATCACACCTTGTATTAAAGACTCGCTTTTATTATTCAAATAAATTAATAATACCTATTAAAGACTCGCTTTTATTATTCAAATAAATTAATGCGTCTTTAACGTATTGTTTGACTTTACCCTAAAAGAGTAAGATTACAATAACACCCCTTGTGGTTTCTTGAAATTACATATAATACTCCTCCTTTTTTACACCAACACTAAACCCCCTTTTATGAACAGCATTGCATTGAGACTCCTTACAAATTACATTATCTCCTATTAAATGTTTACAAAACCTGACAATGTGTACCCCTAGTAGGGGTTGTTGTAATAGTAAACAAAGTAAGAGAATTAATCATGAAAGAATGTGTATTTAGGAGGTTTTGCTCTAATTTACTCAAACTAAAATGCATTTGTTTAGCTGAATGTGTATTTAGGAAGCGATGATAAAATTTAAGTGCCATTAATCATGAAAGAACCAAAGATCTAACTACGATGGTTATAAAAAAATACATTGCTTAGTTAGAATAATTTGCTTGTTTAAATTAATTTATATGTACTACATAATAATAAAAAGAAAAAAAGATTTGAAAGTGAATATAAAGTAAAATAAGTCATTTCAATCATAGGGGAAAATTAATTATTAATATTCTAGCATATTCATTGTTTGTTGAGCATATAAATATAATACCAATTATGGATTTTCTCATTAATATATAATTTTTTTTCTTAATTTGTATGAAAAAACTTCAAGTGTCAATTATTTTGAAAATGGAGGAAGCATGTTACAAGAAATGTGTTATAAGATGTGTCGGCATCAATCATAATGACATATATTTCAATTGTATTATAATTACAAAATTACTTGAAAAATATTTATTAATAAAGTCTTCATGGACAGTCAGATTTAAATTTACAATCTTGTAAGATATGATTTTAAACGACTGGATTAGTTTTTTATGCTATTATCAATTAGTAATATAAGCAATAATGATCCCAGATTAATGTTTTCCACCGATAAGAAATTTATGTCTCCTCAAACAAACATTAATGTTTCTATAAAAATTCAAAAACTAATAAAAAATTATCGAGGTAATTGGATTTAGTACAAGGATAAAGAATTAAGAGTCGTGAGGGTCAGGGGATCAGGGAGAAAATAGAGAAGCAGAAAAAAAGTGTATGAAACTGAAACTATTATTTGAGAGAGAGAAAGAGAGTTCATTCAACACTTCTTGTTTGTTTCCTCTTCAGCGCTTCCTTATATGCTCAATCATCCACCACCCTTAGCTATCACAACTTTGAAGCCAAAATTCTTCTCATATTTCCAAAATGGAGTTTAAGCAACATGAGGAAACTAAGTTGAGGATGCCCGCAGCAACAACGAGTTACGACGACTTCGGAATACCGCCCTCAAGTCAAGGCGAAGAGGAGCCAGTGGCGGCGGCAATACCAGTGGCGATTCCAATGACCCCAACACCACCCACCCTGGCTCAAAACAACGACAATGAGAAGTATCATGAGTGCCTTAAGAACCACACCGTCAAAACTGGCGTCCACACACTTGATGGATGCATCAAGTTCTTGCCTCTAGGCGAGGAGGGAACCATGGATGCGCTAAAATGCCTCATGTGCAACTGCCACCGAAACTTCCATCGTAAGGAGACCCCCAATTACACCTACCTGGTGCCTTACTACCGCCGCTCACCGTTGCCGTTGGCAGCGTACTATGGGGAGCAGGTGGGCTACCCCCATGTGCAAGGGCAACAATGCACCACACTGGCACTCCCCTCCAGGTCAAGGGGCAGTGGTGGGGCCCAGTCCTCGAGGGAGGACATTGAAGCAGTGTCAGACCCAACGAGTGGTGCCACTCCTCATGGTGGGTCCAGCAAGAAGCGTTTCAGGACTAGGTTCACCCAAGAGCAAAAGGAGAAGATGTTGGCCTTTGCAGAAAAGCTTGGCTGGAGGATTTTGAAGCATGATGAGAGTGCCGTGCAGGAGTTTTGTGCCCAAACTAGCATCCAACCTCATGTGCTTAAGGTGTGGGTGAACAACAACAAGAACACCTTAGGTAAGAAGCTCTAGACAGAAAAAAAAAATCCAGCCCCATTACCTCTCTCTCTCTATATATATGTTTCTCTGTTTTAAGTTACCATAATAGCAACCACCATTCGCCTCTAATTGTTTCATTGTCATGCTCTCTTTACAATCCAAAATCAACACAACTGTTCAAGGTTGAGATAAATTTGTGCTTTAAGAATATAAGTACTTATGCACTAATCGTAATTTGTACTTTTGTTTCCAATCTCTGCACTTTTATAACATGGTTTATTTTCATGTCATTTAACATTTTCCTCCAACGAACATTCAGTGTTTGGATATTTTGGCATTTCAATAGGATGTTCTAGACACATCATTAAAGATTAACCTTCTGTTGCAACTGTAGATGCCAAAAGATTAAAAAAAATGTTAGAATCTTTTCAAATGTATAATTTGCAAGAAAAAAAAAGAGAACTAATTACGTCAAATATGCATAAAAAATATCACAATTAAATCCGAAAGATAAATTGAAAAAATACCTTTTTTTTATGTCACACCTTAATGAGAAGAGAAAGACATAGGAAAGAGCCAACACGTACAATTGTTTGTTCATATCATGCAAGAAAAAAATACTAAGATTGTAGACAAATAAAAAAAATAAATGTGTATAAAAATATATTTAAATATTTCTTGACACATTTATTAACATATATTTAGTGAAATTAAATTAAATAATTAATAATATGTTAAAATTCAAAATAATATAAAATAATTAATCCTATAATTATAAAATATGAATTTAATACCTATGTAAGACACAACACACTATGTTATATATTAATAATAATAAAAGACTCTCATTCGGTTATTAAATCCTTGTAAAGATTAACTATGGAAGTCAATAAGAAAATATTTGTGATTGATTGTTTTGAACCAAATAATAAATATATGATCCCCATGGGAATAGAAATGTAGGAAAACATGGTAAAAAAAAAGGAAATTATAACATTTTCTAAAATCAGTAATATGCAAAAAAAATACTTTTTAGAATACATTCTAGAGAATATAAGATGATTTTAAACAAAAACAAAAGTTCATAGGAGTATTAGAGCCATTGTTATGTTAATTGATTAAAAATGTTATGTTAGATTATAGGTTTAATTGTAAAATTTGTCCTCCTATTTTGTCTATTTCACCAAAATTTTCTTATTTTTTAATTTACTATCCAAGTCCCCAAAACTGATTTTAATGCTTGAGGAAGGACTAAAATCATGGTTCCTGGAGTGAGAAAAACACTCCTTTATCGCTACGCCTAAGTGTTCATTTAAATATTTGGTGCAAAATATATTATTAATATAGGTTTTATGTGAAAATAGTTCAAAATTCAAATTTTTTCTATTTTTTAATTTATAATATTTTTATAATCTCATATATTATCTTTTAAAATATAATATATAAGATTAAATTCTATTTTGACATAAATTAGAATATGTATATTTATATAATTTTTATTTTTATTATATATTATATTTATCTTTTAAAATGATGTTTGTGATTTAGTGAGAATATTTTTTTATTTATATTAAGATATTCATGTTATTTATTGTAATATAGATAAAAAATATCGTGATTAAATCACATATATAAATATTTAAAAAAATAATAAAATACTATCATTTGATTTGGTGTACATTACTTTATATAATGAAAAGATTATTACTTAAGCTATTTAATTATATGGCATTATTAGTTAAAATTAGATTTAGACCCGTGTGATGTATGGAACAAAAATTTGTATGAATATAATTTTATATTTTCATGAAATAATATTTTTTTATAAATTAAAATTTATAAGATGATATTACATCTAAAACCTAAAGATTGAGTGCAATGAACCTATGAAGCTATAATGTGATAACAAGTCAGCAATAAACATTTCACATTGTGACATCCTAGAATTTCTACCCGAAATTTTGTAAGTGTTACACTTAAATAATTATATATATATATATATATATATATATATATATTATTCAGTGTATATATATATATTCTTGGTAGAAGTATGTGCATTGGGGAAAAGATACGCGGGTTAGACTAATTAACGAAGAGTAACCCATAACCGAACGGTTATAGATTAATTCGCAATTAATTAGTCTAAAAATTATCGTTTTACGTGCAACTTAAAATTTAACAAAACCAACCTCTGAACCACGCTCAGGGTCTCATTCTGAGCGTTTTGATATATATATTGCCTACTTTCGAAAACGGGCCCCGACAGGTGCAGAGAAACGCGAGAAACTGGAACCAGAGAGGCGACATGCAAACCGAGGCAGGATTTCAGCATCCAAAAAGGTTCAATTTTTTCTTCCTTATGGTTGAGTATGATGTCAAATCAAAGGAAAAAGGTGGGCCCTTTTGTTCCATTTAAAATAGGAGATGTGGCATTGCTTTTTGAAAAAAAAAATCCTTTTGTATAAAAAAGCCAAATCTTCTCTCTCATTCTTCAGAAATTTCAGCAGCTTCTTCCCTCCTTCCACGTTGCTTTTTCTCTTCTTCTTCTCCACCATTGAAGCTCCAAATTCCTCTTCCTTTCTACCCCAAATTGCAAGGAAAAGCCATTTTCGGAGTCTTGGAGCATACCTCTACTTCGTGGGGCTTTAAATTTCAGGTAAGGGTGGACTTCTTCTCACTTGAAATTTGTGGGTGTTGGGTTTTTGGGAGCTATAATGGGTAGTTCTACTAGGTTATTGCCTTAGGGTAGTTATTTGTGAAGCAATTTGTTGAAATCATGCTAAACTTGACATGTTTGATGTGAGCAAAACTACCCATGCTGATTTAGGGTTTTATAATGATGCTTTATGATATATGTATGCTTAAATTGTTGATAGAAAACTGGTAGAGATGATGGGGAGAGTTAACTTAGGGTTAAATGTGAGAATGGTAGTGTTGTGAGTGGAAAAGTATGAGATTTTGAGGGTTAGAAAAGTCAAATTTGGGGTTAAGTGAAATTGGAGTCTAAGGTGAGTTGATTCTAGTTTAGAATGTCAATTAGAATTTGTAGGAAAGTTTGGGCAGAGCAAATGAGAAAAATGAGTGACAAATGTGAAAGGAAAGAGCCATTTCTAGGGTAAATTGGGTGTTGAGATGTCAAATTTTGAATAGGTGGAGTTTTCACCTTAAAACCAGTTTGAGCAAGTCTAAATCAATGTTATAGACTTGATGAAGATGAGAGTTTACCCCAAAATTACCCAATTCTCATTTTCACCTTTCAAACCTTGAGAATTTACTAAATTGGTGGGTTTTGGATACCTATATTTTGATTTACCTTGGTTTGAAGTTTGTTTTTGGTTCAAACATGATTTAGACATGGTTTAGGACTTGTAGGATCCAATTTGAGTGAAATTGGATACAAGAAAGCTAGGATTCAAAATCTGCCAAATTATGCAGCAAAAGCTGTCAAGTTGTGCAGCATATTTTACCAAATATGCAGGAAAATGGTTTTGCAGCGCTAGTCACGGGAGAGGTAGTACATCTCGTGTTCTAGACACTTTCTAGCAGATCCCAACGGTAAAAATTTAGATTTCTATATTAGGAACCTCCAGTAAAATTTTCAAGGTGATCCAATGGTTAACGAATTGGAACAAAGAGAATGTTACTGGGGCATGAGAGTGGGAAAAACTGTGGAATTTGAATGAGTTTTGTGCAGAGTTCTCTACCTCCACTTTGTTTTTCTTGGTTTAGGGTAGTTTCATGACAAATGTAATTGAATTGTTTGGATATTGTGAAAGCTTGGAGGGGTTGATGGGGACCCAGTGCTGAGAGGAACGAGGATAAGGGCTACGTAGGAGTGCGTGAGCTCAATTTAAAGGTGGGCAACTGGGGATGGTGTGCTTATGCCTGACTTGTGGAAATGAGATAGTTGATTTGTGCCATCGCCCGATCGCCACCTAGTACCACATATGACGGGTGCCCCATAATCCGATAAGCTCGATGTGAGAAAGCGTGGAAGAGTCAGTCTTCCTACTTTTGTTAGTTGACCACAAAGTGGTACCTGGAGATATGTCGCGGGGGTCAGGAGACCTTGGGGACGTCAGGTGGGGTGCTATTGCCCAAAACCAAGCTTGACTAATCCCGACCCAACCTGGGCATAGTCAGTCAGTGAGAACCTGTGACGCACCTAAGCAGACGAGCTCCTGGCAGTCAACCAATAAAAGAACAAAGTCGACGATTACCATTCGTGGGTAATCGATTACCGTTCGTGGGTAATCGATTACCGGGTTTAAAAATGGAGACAGGATGTTAAGTAGCTTCTGGTAATCGATTACCAATTGTGTGTAATCGATTACATAATGCTACCTGCCACTGGTAATCGATTACCATTTATGTGTAATCGATTACACAGTGTAGTTTGTAGATTCCAATGTGCAAAGGCTGAGTAATTCGTTTTTGGGCACTGGTAATCGATTACATACTTTGGTAATCGATTACCAGAGAGGAAATCCCTTGAAAAAGACATTCTGACTATGCGTAGCCGTTATGGGACGCATTGTATTGTTACCTGTGTAGTTAGATTTCTTGTGAAAGAGTCTACCCTCTTTCTTTCATCTCTTGTAGATCGCGATGGCAGCGCAGTTGATCTATGATCGCGTTATGATGGAGTGCCTAGAGGGTGTTTGGGAGACCCTCGAAGGCAATGAGAGGTGTCGATTCCGTGGCACAATTCGACTCACTGCTACTTCATTAGTACATCCGGAGGAACCCGCACGCACACTTCAGCAGCCTGTGGAGTGGATACTACCTACACCTACTCCATATCGACTAGTTGAGCCGGTTCAAGTGATAGAGGTGTCATCCTCTGAAGAGGATCTTGAAGAGGACCCAGAGGAGTTACCTCCTGAACCTGCTATGGACGCCCTTTACTTACCTGAGGATGATGAAGACCCACTCCCTGATGTTGATTCTCTAGAGGATATTATGTCAACATTTGAGGCAGACTCTACAGAGGAGAGTGGCCCTAGAGGGACAACGAATAGTGACGACTCTTCATCATAGCAGACGTCTCCTTAGACTAGGCGTACATACTTTTTGTGGGTGGGTGTATCTAGTTCATACTGCTAGGTTTACTCTTTTGATTTTTGGGTGGGTAGACCTATTGTATAGAAATTTTGATGATTGTATATATTGTGGCTGAAGCCACCACAGTTGTTACCTTTGCTCTGGATGTCGCTATGTTGTTTTGCAAACTCCCATATTTTGGACAGTTTTAGATGATAAAAACAATTATGTTTGATCTTGTATTTGAAAAGGAAATGTTAACGGATTTTATTTGAAAAGAGTTTACCGACCGCATCTTATTATCTTTCATGTGACGACCTAAAATGATGGCTGATATATTTTTAAAAGAGAAAAATAGTTTGGAGGTTATGAATGATCAGAAAGAAATGAATCTGAATAGAGTTGTGAACTGGCCATTCAGGACTCTATAGTGATAATTTTCCTTCTGAATTTAATTACCGTGAAATGAAAACAGTGCGAAAAAAAAGAGACAGAAAAGAAAAAAAAATCTCCCATGGTTTCTGCTATTTAATTTATTACTATTAAACCAGTCATTATTTAGGGACGCCACACACATAATCCAGTGCAACATGATAGGACCAAGCATGTTGAAGTAGACAAACACTTCATAAAGGAAAAGTTGGATAGTGGGAGAATTTATACACCATTTGTATCCACAGGAAATCAGCTAGCAAATGTTTTAACAAAAGGATTAAGTGGCTCTACATTTCAATCTATTGTTAGCAAGTTGGGAATGGATAACATCCACTCAACATCTTGAGGGGGAGTGTCAGAATCCCACTATATATTTTATTTCTTGTTATAGATAGGATTTAAATCCCATTATTAGGAGATTTGATTAGCTGCATATTTTGTATTTATGACCAAGAATCATTGACCCTTAATTATAGGAATTGACAGTGGGTACAATGATGAGCATTCTATTTAAGAGCACATGCTCTTATATCAATATGACTCAGAAAATTATCCTCTAACACATTCAGAGCATATGATTTTTTAATATAGCATATGCTCTACAAATGGATGCGTACAATATTTCTAGATTGCACTGAACAACAAGAAAATCATGCAAGTACAATTTACTATTCGAGTACCATCACTACCAAAGATGATAATCACGTATCAATGAATCAACTATTGCTATTAACTTAAATCATTTCTCCATTATGCTTAAAAATAGTGAAACTAGATGCAATGATTTTGGAAAATGTTTCTCTTAACATATCCAACAACATTGAATTAGTGCCTTTATGTCCACAACAATCTATCCTTATTAATTAAATGCAAATACATTTTATTTTGTTGTCAAGTGCTAGATAAAATAAAGAAACTTCACTACTAAAAAGAAGCTTTTTTACGATGTTCCTTCTACGACGGTCGCGAGAAAACTGTCTTAGTTAATAAGGTGGTGGAATTATCGTAAATATACGCATTTGGAATGAACTTTATGACAGCGGTTACGTTCAAGACCATCATAGAAACCAATGTATAAAAAATAGTGACATTTTTGAAATTAAATGAAAGCTAATTTAAGATGGTTTTGAAATAAACCCATCTTTAAACCCTAGACTCGGTCTTGCGTCATGGCCTCACTGCCGACTACCTATACTCGTGCTGTCGACTCTGCCTTATGGCAAGACCAAAGTAGCGTGCCACTAAGTTCCTCCCCAACTGCACCACCTTACATCCCCCCCTGTGGTAGCGCCGATCAATGTGGTGGACCACTGCCTCCTCTACGACAAGCACAACCTCTACGACGTCTCCTTCAACACACCATCTACACCTTCCTCACCTCCGACCCCTCCTTCATCGACCTGCACTGATGAAATGAAATATCCTGTTATTGGGTGATCCTTTGAACAGTGGTGAAGCATCATCATAGGTCACCAAACCACCAATAGGTACTATTTTTTTTCCTCTCCCTCTGATGGTTTTTCTTTCTTTGTTTGGTTTTTTTTTTATGTTTATGGGTGGTTGTTTTGGTTGTTTATGTTGTGGGGGGTTTTGTTGATTTTGGGAAACTGAGGAAAATTATAGAGAAGGTGGGCTGAAAACCGATGTTAACGTATGATAAGTTAACATTGGTTTCATCCAAAAAACCGAGGTTTACTCTAACATCATTTTGTTAAATCGGTTTTTTTTTTTTTTTTTATTGAAAACCGATGTTGGACTTACATTTTAAAATATATCAAGCGTGAGCCCGATTTTGCTCACGCTCTCTTCTTCGATCTCCATCTAAGCTCTCTTCTTCTCTGTCTAAGCTTCTTCTTCTTCATCGCGCTCGAGACCGTGACAACTTGCCACCCTACCTAGGTATGTTTCATGAGTCTTTCTTCTAAATACCTAGGTATGAACTCGTGCTCACTGTAAGGACTCTTTGTTTGTTTCTGCTGCAAGGACCTTATCTAGGTACGTTTCACTTTGCAGTCCGTTTAGGGTGCTCAGTCGTGCTCACAGGGTCTAATTTTGATTGAGGTAAGTCGTGCTTACTTTGCCAAGTGTTAATGCATTTGAGGCTTTGACGCCACAAGCAGCTTTATATAAAAATGTGCAAATAGTTTTGCTCAATGTATATTGCCTAAAGCTTTTCCTTTGCAGCATATTCATATGTGTCGCAACCTACCCTTCGGCGAGAGGGCAACGCGTGACTCGCGGGTGCGTGTTCCAAGAAAGGAATACGCGCGGAGTCGCCACCAACGTTTATTTGAGGAAAACATCGGAAAAACCGGAAAAGACGTGATCTACGAACTTTAAGTGAAAGGTTCGAGAGTTGTATTTACGCACGGGGAAGGTATTAGCACCCCACACGTCCGTCACAAGAGATGGTAGCCTTTAATCAAATGTGCAAATATGACTTCAATTTATGTTTTCTTCCCTTTTTACGTTCTTATGTCTTTTTTATGCCTTTTTATATTTTTATCTTTTTGTGGTCGACAAGGGCGTTTCCCTTTGCTCCTACGTATTCCTCAATTGTGATGAGAAAATCAAACCTACGTAGTTCTTTTGTGAACAAAGTATTTGGTTAAATTGTTTTTATCTTTTTTGCAAAATATGTTTTTATTGAATGAAAGGTCATTTAAGGCGTTGGACCATTAGACAATCTTTCGATTCTTTTGAAAAGTGAGAAAACATTAAGGCATTGGACCATTAATGATTTCTTTATTTTTGGAAGAGGTAACAAAGTTACATATTGATTTTAGGCTTTTTAGAAATCAACACTTAACCAATAAAAGCGGAAAAGAGCATTTCAAGGCGTTGGACCTTTGAAAATGGCTTTTTTTAGGCGATGACAAAAGTTTGGTTTATGAATTGATTTTAGCCTTAGTTTCACTTTGGTTATTAGTCAATTCAATTAAGGAAGAAAATTCCCAAAGAGAAACGTCCGATTGATTTTTTTTTTGTTTTATTTTACTAAAAGATATTTTTTTGATTATTATCTTATTATTTTACCTCTTTTTGGTTTCCAACGAGGTTACGGCATGACCGAACAGTCGAATTTCATTTTAACAGAAATTAATGGATATTACAATTCAAATGATCGGTGGAAATTTATTTTATTTTTGATTAGGGGAGAAAATGACTTAAGTAAATGACTAAAGCAGGTCAAAAGGGGGTACGGAAAGTAAATGAAATGAAAATAAAAGCACGTGAAACAAATTAGAACCACTAAGGGTACATAGAATGAATTGAAAAGTTCGATTTCGGGAACTTACCGGTTGAAGACCGAAGAATGACAAAAATCTTCGCAAAATCACCCACGGAAACGTTACGGAAGCGCCTCGGCTTGGATTTTCTTCACGGAAACAATTTTTTTCACTAATTTCAAGTGATCTCAAAATACCAGGAGGGCAGAACATTTTTCTCCTTCGCTCCTCCCCCTACTTATAGGAAAATAGGAGAGGACCTTGCCACCCAGCTCGCCCAGGCGAGCTAGGTTGCTTCCTCCAGAAGCAACCGCCTTCTGGAGGAACATCCTGGAAGGCCCATGTGGGCCTGGTTGCTATTTGCACCCCCTTTTTACTAAATAGACCCCTTCCTTTTTTTGGGGATTCTTTTTCCGTAAAGTTACGGAAACTTACGAATTTCGTAGAGGGTTGCACGCCCTCACCTTCAAAGGACTAGACGTCCTCGCCTTCAGAAGACTACACGTCCTTGCCATCAGACGGTTGCACACCCTCACCTTTAGAGGACTACACGTCATCGCCATCAGAGGGCTGCACGCCCTCACCATCAGAGGACTACACGTCCTCACCATCAGAGGGTTGCACGCCCTCACCTTCAAAGGACTACACGCTCTCACCTTTAGTGGACTGCATGTCCTCACCTTTAGAGGACTGCACGTCCTCAGCTTCAGAGGGTTGCACGCCCTTGCCTTCAAAGGGTGACACGTCCTCAACTTTAGAGGGCTGCATGCCCTTGCCTTTAGAGGGCTACGCGTCCTCACTTTCAGTGGGCTCCATATCCACACCTTAAGAGAATTTAAGGTCCTCGGCCCTTAAATGCTTAACCGAGACTTGCGCTCCCGGTTAAGGGGCCAGTAGTTTCCTTTTATCAGTTCTTGGGCCACCCCCTGATATTGTAGGGTGACCAACTGTGCTAGCACAACCAGAGAGGGAGGCTATCACGCAGCTACTATTCATACCGGGGTAAGAAAAAAAAATTCACTGATCATAACCAGTTTTTGAAAAAAAACGTGTATGCACCTGAAGGGTGAATGCTGTAAAATTTGTTCCCGAACACCCAAAATGGACTCGGATGAATGCATGAATTGATAAAGGAGCATATTTTGGAAACACTGGGTTGACTTAAATAGGGAAAATGAATCCTAAGCGCTAGTGTCACATGACCATAAAAACTTGATGCTTGAGTGTCCACATGGGCGCATGCATGACTAGTTTTGCATAAAATTTCCTAGTCATCATTGTTGCATGTGTGTCATGGAAATAATGTGGGACATCCCCTTTATCCCTGAACCGCTGGCCAAACCAACACTCTGACATATATCATGTCTAGCCATTCTACAAGCCTTGAGCCAAAATCCCAACTCACCATAAACCTTGACCCAGGGTGAGAATGCCCATCCTTGCCCTCAGAAGAAAACAAAACAAAAAAAGAAAGTTCCCGATCAAGGATTGGAAGAAAGCAAAAGAAGAAAATTCCCAATCAAAGATTGGGAGAAAACAAAAAAAGAAAGAAAATTCCCGATCAAAGATGGGAAGAAAACAAAAGAAATATGCAGAAAAGGTCTGTGGACTAGACAATATCTGAACAACTCAGAATTGTCACCAAGTGTCATACCCTAATTTCGTCCGGGGACCATTGTTTGATAGCATGCGACCCACACTTGACCGCTTCGAGGTACTTAACACCCATCGTTAGGCAATCCGTGGAGTTTCGCGACATGCCGGAAGTCGAAAGGAAGCATTGTTGCGCAATCCATAAAGTTCCACAACATTCCAGAAGTCAAAGAAGGGATTGTTGCGTAGTCCGTAAAGTTTCATGACATTACGGAAAGAAAACAAGTATTTAGTAATGTTATGGAAAAAGATCCAGCAAAAAAAGGCAAAGGGGGTGTATTTAGTAAACAAGGGTGTGCAAATAGCAATCAGGCCCACTTGGGCCTTCTAGGATGTTCCAACAAAAGGCGGTGCCTTCTGGTGGAAGCAACCCAGCTCACCTGGGCGAGCTGGGCGGCAACCACCTCCTTCTTTTCCCCTATAAATAGGGGAAGGAGGGCAGAGAAAGTTTGTTCAAGCCTCCTGGTATCTGAGATTCACTTAAAATTAGTGAGAAAAATTGTTTCCGTGAAGAAAATCCAAGCCGAGGCGCTTCCGTAACGCTTCTGAGACATTTCCGTGGGCGATTTCGTGAACATTTTCCACTGTTCTTCATTGTTCTTCGTTCGTTCTTCGTCATTCTTCGGTCTTCAACCGGTAAGTTCCCAAAATCGAACCTTTCAATTGATTCTATGTGCCCTTAGTGGTCCCCACTTGTTTCGCGTACTTTTGTTTTTATATCATTTGCTTTTTGTACCCTCTTTTGACATGCTTTAATAATTTATTTAAGCCATTTTCTCACCTAATCAAAAATAAAATAAATTTCTACTGATCATTTGAGTTGTAATATCTTTTAATCTCTGTTAGAATAAAATCTGACCGATCTTTCCCGCTGTAACCACGTTTAAAACCAAAAAGAGGCAAAATAATAATAAAATAATCAAAAAATATCTTTAAATAAAATAATCAAAAAAGTTAATCGGATGTTTTCCTTTGGGATTTTCTTTCTTAATTGAATTGACTAATAACCCAAGTGAAACTAAGGCTAAAATCAACTCACAAATCAAGCTTTTGTCTGCACCTAAAAAAAACCATTTTGAGGTCCAACGCCTTGAAATGGTTTTCTTTGCTCTTATCAAACGTAGATATAACTTTATCACCTCTTTCAAGAAACCAAGAGATCATTAATGGTCTAATGCCTTAATGTTTTCTCTCCTTTCAAAAGTCAAAAGATCGTTTAATGGTCTAACACCTTAAATTGCCTTTTGTTCAAATCAAATATATCTTGCAAAAAAAGATAAAAAAAACTTAACCAACGTTTAGTTCTCGAAGAACTACGTAGGTTTGATTTCCTTACCACAATTGAGGAATACGTAGGAGCAAGGGAAACACCCTTGTCGGCCACAAAAAGATAAAAAATACAAAAGACATAAAAAGACATGAAAACGTAAAAAAGGAAAAATAAAACAAATTGAAGTCATATTCGCACACTTGATTAAAGGCTGCCGTCCCTTGTGACGGATGCGTGGGGTGCTAATACCTTCCCCATGCGTAAATACAACTCCCGAACCTTTCACACTTAAAGTTCGTAGACCACATCTTTTCCGGTTTTTTTC
Organism: Glycine soja; assembly: GCF_004193775.1. Taxonomy (NCBI): domain Eukaryota; kingdom Viridiplantae; phylum Streptophyta; class Magnoliopsida; order Fabales; family Fabaceae; genus Glycine; species Glycine soja. Next base: position 30,115,037 of record NC_041021.1, read on the forward strand.
CGACGTTTTCCTTGAATAAACATTGGTGGCGACTCCGCGCATTTTCCTTTCTTGGAACACACACCCATGAGTCTCGCGTCGCCCTCCCGCCGAAGGGTAGGTTGCGACAGTTGGCGACTCCACTGGGGACTTTTTTTAGAGAGTTAGGCCAATCAATCAGTGTGCTTTGCTTACCATGACTTCCCTTTAGTTCTTTTCTTTGTCTTTTTCCTTATGTTCTTGTATATATAAGCTCTTTTGATGCTTTTAGTGTGTTTTTTTTTTAAAAATGTGTGCATGAGGTAGATATTTATTCATTTGATGCACACAAACACCGACACTTTGCACACACGGTGAGTTGAAAAGGGGCCCTATACCTGGGTCCGTGGGAACATAAGGAGTGGAGGTGAATCTGTGGTCATGCTAGGTCTCCGACTTGCTTGATAACAGTGAACCCTCATCTAGAGTTTTTCTCTTTGATAACATATTGTTGCTAGTAGTCCCTACTGCCGCAATATGTTCTTCGAAGGGGATGATACCTCTAGAGACCATTAAGAGAGATATGACCACCTTGGGAATTATCACTAAAAGCCCTTTTAGTTTCCTTCCGTGTAGGTCCCTAAAATAGGGGCATGGAGCAAACACGCTGCATGCCATTTTTAACACTGCCATGCATGTAGTCCTAAATGTCATGTACGCCTTTGCTTATATTTGTTTGTGGATATTGTTGTACTATGTACATCCCCTGTTGTGCCTTTCGCATATGCATCACGCACGGATTCCGTCTTGATCCCCTCACTTTGTCAAATCGATGGAGGGTCTATGTCGCCTTCTTAAATACATACATCGGGTGCCATGCTGCCCAAATGTTGTATATAAGAAGGGGACAATTTCCCGGGCTCCCGTATTCACAAATTGCATCTGTGTCATGTGCATTTCTTCATGCATTCATCCATTCCACCCATGATAGATGTCGGAGTTTTGATTCGCACTGGGTTTTGTTTCACTTTAGTAAAACATGGGATCGAGTCAATTCGTGAAGTTCCGTGACATGCTGAAAATTAAAAGGAAGTGTTAGTGCGCAATCCGTAAAGTTCTGTAACGTTCCGGAAGGCAAAAAAGGGATGATTACGTAATCCATAAGGTTCCGCAACATTACGGAAAGAAAACAAGTATCGTTACGAAATTCGTAAGTTTTCGTAACTTTACGGAAAAAAGAATCACCAAAAAAAGGTAGGGGGTGCATTTAGTAAAAATAGGGGTTCAAATAGCAACCTGGCCCATTTGGGCCTTCCAGGATGTTCTTCCAGAAGGCGGTTGCTTCTGGAGGAAGCAACCTAGCTCGCCTGGGCGAGCTAGGTGGCAAGCATCTCCTTCCTTTTCCTATAAATAGGGGAAGGAGGGAAGAACAAAAATGTTCAACCCTCCTGGTATCTAAGATTCACTTAAAATTAGTGAGAAAAATTGTTTCCGTGAAGAAAATCCAAGCTGAGGCGCTTCCGTAATGTTTCCGTGGGTGATTTCGCGAAGATTTTCAACCGTTCTTCGACGTTCTTCATTCGTTTTTCGGTCTTCAACCGGTAAGTTCCCGAAATCAAACTTTTTAATTCATTCTATGTACCCTTAGTGGTCCTCATTTGTTTTCACGTGCTTTTATTTTTATTTCATTTACTTTCCGTACCCCCTGTTGACGTGCTTTAGTCATTTACTTAATTCATTTTCTCCCCTAATCAAAAAATAAAATAAATTTCCACCAATCATTTGAATTGTAACATCCATTAATTTTTGTTAAAATGAAATCCGACCGTTCGATCATGCCGTAACCACGTTGGAAACCAAAAAGAGGTAAAATAATAATATAATAATCAAAATTATCTTTTAGTAAAATAAATAAAAAAAATCAATCGGATGTTTTTCTTTGGGATTTCTCTTTCTTAATCGAATCGACTAATAACCAAAGTGAAACTAAGGCTAAAATCAATTCATAAACCAAACTTTTGTCATTGCCTAAAAAGGCCATTTTCAAAGGTCCAACGCTTTTAAATGGTCTTTTCCGCTTTTATTGGTTAAGTGTAGATTTCTAAAAAGCCTAAAATCAATATGTAACTTTGTTACCTCTTTCAAAAATAAAGAAATCATTAATGGTCCAATGCCTTAATGTTTTTCTCACTTTTCAAATGAATCGAAAGATTGTCTAATGGTCCAACTCCTTAAATAACCTTTCATTCAAAAAAAACATATCTAGCAAAAAAAGATAAAAAATAACCAAAACGCTTTGTTCACAAAAGAACTACGTAGGTCTGATTTTCTCATCACAATTGAGGAATACGTAGGAGCAAAGGGAAACGCCCTTGTCGACCACAAAAAGATAAAAACATAAAAAGGCATAAAAAAGACATAAGAACGTAAAAAGGGAAAAGAATATAAATTGAAGTCATATTTGCACATTTGATTAAAGGTTGCCGTCTCTTGTGACGGATGCGTGGGGTGCTAATACCTTCCCCGTGCGTAAATACAACTCCCGAACCTTTCACTTAAAGTTCGTAGATCACGTCTTTTCCGGTTTTTCTGACGTTTTCTTGAAATAAACGTTGGTGGCGACTCCACGCGTATTCCTTTCTTGGAACACGCACCTGCGAGTCGCGCATCGCCCTCCCGCAGAAGGGTAGGTTGCGACAGCTGGCGACTCCACTGGGGACTATTTTTTGAGAGTTAGGCCATTTAATCTTGTGCAATGTTTTATCATGACATCCTCATTTGTTGGTTTCCCTTTATTTTCCTAATGTTCTTGTGTATATAACTCTTTGATGCTTTTAGTGTGTTTTAAAATGTATGCATGAGGTAAATATTTTCATTTGATACACACGAACACCAACACTATTTGCACACATGGTGATTTGAAAAAGGGCCCTATACCCGGGTTCGTGGGAATATAAGGAGTGGAGGTGAATCGGTGATCATGCTAGGTCTCCGACTTGCTTGATTACAGTGAACCCTCATCTAGAGTTTTTCTCTTTGATAACATATTGTTGCTAGTAGTCCCTACTGCTGCAATATGTTCTTCGAAGAGGATGATACCTCTAGAGACCATCAAGAGAGATATGACCACCCTGGGGGATTATCACTAAAAACCCTTTTAGCTCTCTCCCATATAGGTCCCTTGATGAGGGGCACGAAGCGAACACGCTGCGTGCCATTTTTTCACACTGCCATGCATAAGTGTCATTTACCCTTTTGCTTATATTTTGTGAATATTGTCATACTGTACATTCCCGTGTTGTGCCCTTCGCATATGCATCACGCACGGGTCCTGTCTTGGTCCCTTCTTTGGCAAACCAACGAAGGGTCCATGCCACCTTCTTAAATACGGAGACAATTTCCCGGGCTCCCGTATTCATAAATTGCATCTGTGTCATATGCATTTCTTCATGCATTCATCCATTCCACCCACGATAGATGTCGGAGTTTTGATTCACACAGATTTTTGTTCACTTGAGTAAAACATGGGATCAAGTCAAATGCCTTCACTTAAAAGGAGGTTCTATCAAGTCAAGGTCAAGAGCCTAGGGACCACCAGTCTAAAGGAGTTAGGGAAGTTGATGGGTCAGCTCCAACGGCAAGCTTTTCGCAAAGCTTACGGTAAAATCTGGGACTTAGCCATGGTAGAAGTCTCCACAGAGGCCATTGCCTCCCTTGCCCAGTATTATGATCAGCCGTTGAGGTGCTTCACCTTTGGGGACTTCCAGCTATCACCTATGGTAGAAGAATTTGAAGAGATCCTAGGATGCCCTCTAGAAGGAAGGAAACCATACCTCTTCTCAGGGTTCTGTCTCTCATTAGCTAGAATTTCCAAGATAGTCCAAATCTCGGCACAGGAATTAGACCACAGGAAGCAAGTCGAAAATGGGGTGGTTGGAATACCGAGAAAATATTTGGAGGCAAAAGCAAGAATCTTGGCAGGTAAAGGCGAGTGGGCCCTATTCATAGATATTCTCGCACTGTTGATCTTCGGAGGAGTCCTCTTTCTGAATGTGGATGGGTTGGTGGACCTAGTAGCGATCGAAGCTTTTCTTGCCTATCATAACCACAAGGAAAGCCCGGTTGTCGCTATGCTTGCCGACTTATATGACACCTTCGACCGAAGATGTGAAAAGAGCAATACAAGGATTGTTTGCTATACTCCAGCTCTTTATGTATGGTTAGTTTCACACCTTTTTCACCAAGAGGTGAGGCATGCTTGCCCGCTAGAAAGCCACCGTTCATGCACAGAGAAAGGAGGGGCAAATTGGGACCGACTCTTAGCAAGCAAAGAAGGAGCATCTGTCAGCTGGTTCCCTCGATGGAAGGAAGGAAGAACTGGAGTTCTTATTTCATGCGGAGGATTTCCAAATGTTCCCTTGATGGGGACGAGGGGTTGCATCAGCTACAATCCCGTTCTTGTTATAAGACAACTTGGCTACCCTATGAGAGCGGCGCCACTAGAGGATGAGCTCACGCCTATCATTTCATGAGGTTTCAATAAGACCAACGTGGAGACACTTCAGAAGGTCCGCAAGGCATGGGAGTTGTTGCAAAAGAAGGACAAGGAACTCAGGGGCGGTAACAATGGGCCCATCGGTGGCTATCGTAAGTGGTTAAAAGCCCACGTGCAAGGTTTGGATTGACTTCCAAGTTTGAGAACTGCTAAAAGAAAGGAAGTTGAGGCATCGGAGGAAGACGAAGAAGTGCAGGCCCTTAGGGCGGAACTTCAACAAGCCCAAACAGTTAAAGAAAGGTTCAAATCAGCAGCTCTGAAAATCCGAAAGGAGAATACCGAACTGAGAGATGTAAATGTGGCTACCACCAAAGCCTTGGAACGAGTAACCAAGAGGGCTTGTAGGGAAGAACACGGACGGAACAAATTCCGAGGGCTCTGTGGGGTAGCAACAGCGAGCTTAAACTCCGAAGAAAGGAAAGGGACCAATCACGAGTAGACAGTTTGATCTTGAAAGATGAATTAAAGGCTTGCTCGAGGTCCAAAAGAAGTTTGTCTCAGCGGTTATGCGAGACAGAAACCAACATGTTAGCTATTATCACCAAGTACCAAGAAGAACTAAATCTAGCCGTGGCCCACGAGCATAGAGTGGCGGACGAGTATGCCCAAGTGTACGCAGAAAAGGAGGCTAGAGGAAGGGTGATCGACTCGTTACATCAAGAGGAAACGATGTGGATGGACCGATTTGCCCTTACCTTGAATGGGAGTCAAGAGCTTCCCCGACTACTAGCCAAGGCCAAGGCAATGGTAGACACCTACTCCGCCCCTGAGGAGATCCACGGACTTCTCGGCTATTGTCAGCATATGATAGATCTAATGGCCCATATAATTAGAAACCGCTAGGGAACTTGTATTATCACTCAGATCTTGACTAGTTATAACTTTTTGTATAAAATGAGTTTATCCCTTGTTTTTACTCCAAAAGTCAGTGCGAATCAAATCACTCCTGCATTTTATCTCTAACATGCATTCATTATTTTACCTACTCCTCACGTTTGTTTTTTTTAGGAAAAAACACCATAACTAAACGCGTCCCAAGGCATCCCTATCGCACCAGATCCAAATCTAGAACAATGGGTGATCAAGAGGAGACACAGGAACAGATGAAAGCTGACATGTCGGCTCTGAAAGAACAAATGGCTTCCATGATGGAGGCCATGTTAGGAATGAGGCAACTCATGGAGAAAAATGTGGCCACCGCTGCCGCCGTTAGTTCGGTTGCCGAAGCAGACCCGACACTCCTAGCTACCACGCACCATCCTCCCCCAAATATGGTAGAACGAGGAAGGAGCACACTGAGGCACAACAGCAACCCCCATTTGGGATACAACCGGGTGGCTTACCCTTATGGATTGCCACCTAATTACATGCCGCCAGTCATGCAAGATGATGCGGGTCATGTCTCTTCCCCCATCCTCGAAGGGGAGCCTCCTCGACAGCCCGACAAGGTCCACGAAGATCATCAAGAGTATGCCCAAGGGGATGTCGAGTTCTACCCCCTGATCCCCGTCGAGGGGCCGACACACAACACTTTGCCTCAGCCCAACCTCACAGCACAACCAATATTCTTATCCACAGAAGGGCCACCCCCGGCGACCGAGGAAAGAAGGAAACTCGATCTCCTCGAGGAGAGATTGAGAGTTGTTGAAGGCTTTGGTGACTATCCATTCGCAGACATGACGGATCTTTGCTTGGTACCAGATGTCGTCATCCCCCCAAAATTCAAAGTGCCCGATTTCGACAAGTATAAAGGGACGACTTGTCCTAAAAACCATCTCAAGATGCATTGTCGCAAGATGGGGGCGCACTCTAGGGATCAGAAGTTGTTAATACATTTTTTCCAAGATAGCTTAGCTAGAGCTGCGGTTGTTTGGTAGACTAATCTGGAAGCTTCCCGCATCCATACTTGGAAGGTTCTGATTACTGCTTTCCTAAGGCAATATCAGTATAATTCCGATATGGCTCCCGATCACACTCAGCTATGGAATATGTTTAAAAAGGAAAGTGAGACCTTTAAAGAATACGCACAGTGGTGGAGAGACTTGGCGCCACAAGTGGCCCCTCCCATGGTTGAAAGGGAGATGCTCACCATGATGGTAGACACCTTGCCAGTGTTTTACTATGAGAAGTTGGTAGGCTACATGCCTTCCAGCTTCGCGGACTTGGTATTCGCCGGGGAAAGAATTGAAGTAGGGTTGAAAAGAGGGAAGTTCGATTACGTTTCCTCCACAAGTACCCATGCTAAAAGAGTCGGAGCAACTGGGGCAAAAAGGAAGGAGGGAGATACCCATACCGTCACTTCGGCGTCCGCATGGTTCAAACCCCCACAGACCTCTCATGGAACACATCAATATGTGCAACATCATCCGAGCTTTTCAGCTCGCGCCAGGAACTCCTCCAATTCAGCACCCATGCAGCCTAAGGCACCCATCCAGAGGGAGGCCCCCCAAGTTCCAGCTCCAACCATGACTCGCCCGGACGGCAATTCCAACGCAATGAGGAACTTTCCCCCGAAGCCAATTCCAGAATTCACCCCACTCCTAATGATGTACGAAGACCTCTTGCCATCCCGTATCACCAACCAAATGGCCATAATAACTCCCGAGAAGATCTACCAACCCCCTTTCCCAAAGTGGTATGATCCTAACGCAACTTGCACGTACCATGGGAATACCCCGGGGCATTCCATCAAAAAATGCTTGGCCCTTAAATGCAAGGTCCAACATTTGATAGATGCTAGATGGCTGACATTTCAAGAGGATCGGCTCAACGTGAAAACCAACCCGCTCGCCAATCATGGAGGGGGAGCGGTTAATGCCATTGAGTCAGATAGGCCGCGCAGGTCTAAACCTTTAAAGGGCGTGGCAAACCCTAAGAGGTTTATCTTTGAGGCCCTACAAAAGGGAGGTGTGATTCCCCATGGTGGGCATAAAGAGGATTCTTGTTTGTTGCATCCCGGCGAGCTACATAACATGGAAACATGTTTGGCAGTAGAGGAATTGTTGCAGCGAATGATAGATCAAGGCCGATTGGAAGTCGATGATGAGGGGAGGGAAGAGCAGCATATATGTATGCAGTCCGCGGATGAGAGAAGTTTTGGAAGGCCTAAACCTTTGGTGATATATTTCACCAAGGACGCAGCTCCACAAAAGCCCCAATACTCCCCGGCAACTAAACCTGTTCCTTTCCCATACCAAAACAGCCACGCAGTCCCGTGGAGGTATACACCTCTAAGTGAAAGGGAAGAAGAAACCACCGACGTCAGCTCATTGTCGGCCAAGGTAACCAATATCACGGGGCTGAGCGGTGTGACCCGCAGTGGTCGCGTGTTTGCACCTTCCGACCTGCCAACACAACCTGCAAACATTAAGGGAAAGGCCAAGATGGTAGAGGAACAAAATGACAAGACGAACCCCACTCCGAACGAGGATATTCCAGTAAAGGGTCTTCCGGAGAAAAGGGATGCCTGAAGCAAGAAGGAAGTGTCGCTAGAGGAAGCAAGCGAGTTTCTCCGCATTATTCAGCAGAGCAAGTTCAAGGTCATTGAACAGCTCAACAAAACCCCGCCCAGGGTCTTTCTTTTGGAATTACTCATGAGTTCTGAGCCTCATTGGGCTTTGCTAGTAAAGGTCTTGAACGAAGCTCATGTGGCTCAAGATATCTCTGTAGAGGGCTTTGGAGGACTCGTCAATAATATCACCGCCAACAATTATCTCGCCTTCGTCGAAGAAGAAATCCCTGCCGAGGGGAGAGGGCATAACAGGGCTTTACATGTATTAGTCAAGTGCATGGACCACGTCGTAGCCAAGGTGCTTATCGATAATGGTTCCAGTTTAAACGTAATGCCTAAAAGCACTTTGGAGAAATTACCGTTTAATGCTTCCCATCTAAGGCCAAGTTTCATGGTAGTCTGTGCCTTTGACGGCACCCGCCGAGAGGTTAGGGGAGAGATCGACCTCCCTGTACAAATAGGCCCCCATACCTGTCAGGTTACCTTTCAAATAATGGACATTAACCCCGCTTACAGCTGCCTTTTGGGGCGCCCATGGATCCATTCGGTGGGAGTCGCTCCCTCTACATTCCATCAAAAATTGAGGTTCACAGTGGAATGGCATTTGGTTATCGTATCGGGCGAGGAAGACATCTTGGTGAGTTGCCCGTCCTCTATGCCATATGTGGAAGCCGCGGAGGAGTCATTAGAAACGGTCTTCCAGTCTTTTGAGGTGGTTAGCATTGCCTCTATTGATTCCTTCTCTGGGCAACCTTGCCTGTCCGATGCGGTAGTAATGATGGCCCGAGTGATGTTGGGGAATGGTTACGAGCCCGGAATGGGTTTAAGCAAGGACAACGACGGCATAACCAGCCTGATAAGCGCTAAAGGAAACCGTGGGAAGTTTGGGCTAGGCTATAAACCCACACAAGCGAACATAAAGAAAGGCATTACAGGAAGGAAGAGCGGAGGTCAAGGCTCGTGATTGGGACAAGAAGTCAAAGGAGGCCCGCCCTGCCACATCAGTAGGAGCTTTATAAGCGCGGGTCTAGGACACGAAGGCCAAGTCGTTGCAATATGTGAAGATGATTTGCTAAGTGGGTCGGAGTTGGTACGACCATGCCCTCCTGGTTTCGGACTAGGAAATTGGCGAGTGGAGGAACGCCCGGACATTTACGCAACAAGCATAATGTAACCCTTTGTGGCTTTTAAACTCTACAGTTGGGCCTAGGCTTTAGAGTTTTCTTTTGTTAAGGCTTTATGTCTTTTGTTCCTAGAATTATAAAATAAAAGATCTTTCTTCATCTGTTCCTACGTCTCTACCCATTCTCATCCATTTGCATGTTTATTTCTTTACGTTTAACGCCAGATCCGACGACGAGTCCCTTGAAGGTACTAATACCTGGGACCCGATCATCGATTTCGAGCAAGAAACAAATCAAACGGAGGATAAAGAGGACGAGGATGTGAGACTTCCCCCGGAGTTGGAGAAGATAGTCGCCCATGAGGACCAAGAAATGGGGCCTCATCAAGAAGAGACAAAACTAGTGAAGAATTGACAGCCCTGCTGAAAGACTACCAAGACATCTTTGCTTGGTCGTATCAAGATATGCCTGGTTTGAATTCTGACATTGTACAACACCGATTACCTCTAAATTTCGGGTGTCCCCCGGTAAAACAAAAACTGAGGAGGATGAAACCCGAGACATCCTTGAAAATAAAAGAAGAGGTGAAGAAACAATTTGACGCTGGTTTTTTGGCTGTCGCTCGGTACCCAGAATGGGTTGCCAACATTATGTCAGTCCCTAAGAAGGATGGGAAGGTGCGAATGTGTGTGGATTATCGGGATTTGAATCGAGCCAGTCCCAAAGACAATTTTCCTTTGCCGCAGATCGATATCCTTGTGGATAATACGGCCAATTTCGCTTTGTTTTCCTTTATGGACGGATTCTCCGGTTACAATCAGATAAAAATGGCGCCGGAGGATATGGAAAAGACTACCTTCGTCACCCTATGGGGGACGTTCTGCTACAAGGTGATGTCCTTTGGACTCAAGAATGCTGGGGCAACTTATCAACGGGCTATGGTAGTTTTGTTCCACGATATGATGCACCAAGAGATCGAGGTCTATGTGGACGACATAATTGCCAAATCTAAAACCAAGGAGGAACACCTTGTCAACCTGCAGAAGTTGTTCGAAAGGCTTAGGAAGTATCAATTGAGGTTGAACCCCGCTAAGTGCACTTTTGGGGTCAAATCAGGGAAATTGCTAAGTTTCATCGTAAGCCAGAAAGGGATAGAGGTGGACCCCGAAAAGGTGAAGGCCATCCTTGAGATGCCGGAACCCCGTATCGAGAGGCAAGCCCGAGGTTTCCTGGGACATTTGAATTATATTGCCAGATTCATATCACAGCTCACTGCTATTTGTGAGCCATTGTTCAAACTCTTACGCAAAAACCAAACCGTCCGTTGGAATGAGGATTGTCAAGAGGCATTTGGGAGGATCAAAAAGTGTCTCATGAATCCTCCTATGCTTATGCCACCGGTACCCGGAAGGCCTCTCATCTTGTATATGACAATTTTGGACAAGTCGTTGGGATGTATGCCGGGGAAACATGACGAGTCCGGGAAGAAAGAGTGCGCTGTCTACTACTGGAGTAAGAAGTTCACGGCCTGTGAAATGAATTACTCCCTGCTCGAAAGAACGTGTTGTGCTTTAGTCTGGGTGTCCCACCGTCTAAGACAATACAAGCTGAGCCATACCACCTGGTTGATATCCAAGATGGACCCGGTTAAGTACATCTTTGAAAAGCCAGCTCTCACAGGACGGATCGCCCGGTGGCAAGTCTTGCTATCCGAGTTTGATATAGTTTACGTCACCCAAAAGGCGATAAAAGGAAGCGCCTTAGCAGATTATTTGGCTCAGCAGCCTCTCAACGACTATTAGCCCATGCATCTCGAGTTCCCGGATGAGGACATCATGATCTTGTTTGAGGAAAAACTAGATGAAGATCGGGACAAATGGACTGTATGGTTTGATGGAGTGTCAAACGTTCTAGGCCATGGCATTGGAGCAGTATTGGTCTCTCCAGACAATCAATGTATACCTTTCACAGCCAGGCTGGGGTTTCACTGCACCAACAATATGGCTGAGTATGAAGCGTGTGTCCTGGCCATCCAGGCGGCAATTGACTCTAATGTCAAAATGCTCAAAGTCTACGCGGACTCAGCACTGGTGATTCACCAGCTGAAAGGGGAATGGGAAACTAGAGACCCCAAGCTGATACCCTACAAAGCCTATATCAAGGAGTTGGCTGATTCCTTTGATGAGATCTCCTTCCATCACGTTCCCCGAGAGGAAAATCAAATGGCGGATGCGCTTGCTACTCTGGCATCCATGTTCCAGCTAACACCGCACGGGGACCTACCATACATTGAGTTCTGGTGTCGTGGCAGACCTGCGCATTGTTGTCAGGTGGAAGAAGAATGGGACGGTAAGCCTTGGTATTTCGATATCAAGCGGTTCGTTGAAAGCAAAGGATACCCACAGGGGGCTTCCGACAACGATAAAAGGACATTAAGGAGATTGGCGACCAGTTTCTTCATGAGTGGGAGCATACTATATAAAAGAAACCATGACATGACTCTCCTGCGATGCGTGGATGCCAAAAAGGCAGACCACATGATCAAGGAGGTCCACGAGGGTTCGTTCGGAATGCACGCCAACGGGCATGCTATGGCCAGGAAAATCCTGAGAGTAGGTTATTACTGGCTCACCCTGGAAAGTGATTGCTGCATCCATGTAAGGAAATTCCATAAATGTCAAGCGTTCGCGGACAATGTCAATGCTCCGCCACATCCTTTGAACGTCATGTCCTCCCCTTGGCCTTTTTCCATGTGGGGGATAGACGTCATAGGGGCCATCGAACCCAAGGCTTCGAATGGTCATCGCTTCATTCTCCTGGCAATAGATTATTTCACCAAATGGGTCAAAGCGGCTTCCTACACCAATGTCAGGAGGAGTGTAGTGGTCAGATTCATCAAGAGGGAGCGGATTTGTCGGTACGGATTCCCTAGGAAGATCATTACCGACAATGGTACCTATCTGAATAACAAGATGATGCAGGAAATATGTGCGGATTTCAAAATCCAGCATCACAATTCCATTCCCTACCGACCAAAGATGAATGGAGCCGTGGAAGCAGCCAACGAGAATATTAAGAAAATTATTCAGAAGATGACAGTATCATACAAAGATTGGCATGAGATGTTGCCTTTTGCCTTGCATGGATACCAAACTTCGATACGAACTTCTACTGGGGCAACACCGTATTCCTTGGTTTATGGAACGGAAGCGGTACTCCCATTTGAAGTAGAGATCCCTTCTCAGAGGATACTAGCAGAATCAGGTTTAGAAGAATCGGAGTGGACTCAAACACGCTACGACCAACTCAACCTTATCGAAGGTAAGCGCTTGACGGCCATGAGCCATGGGCGCCTGTATCAACAAAGAATGAAGAATGCGTTCGACAAGAAGGTGCGCTTGCGCAAGTTCCATAAGGGGGACCTTGTGCTGAAAAAGATGTCCCACGCTGTTAAAGATAATTGAGGGAAGTGGGCCCCGAACTACGAAGGACCTTTCGTTGTGAAAAAGGCTTTTTCTGGAGGGGCCCTGGTGCTTACCAACATGGATGGCGAGGAGCTGCCTTTACCCGTGAATTCTAATGTTGTCAAGCGATACTATGCTTAGAATCTAGGGCAATTGAGGATATCGCTGCATGTTCTTTTATTTTTTGTGTATTCTTCTTGGTTTCCCCCAGGGATTCCCGTCTACTGTATGTTTCTCGTTATAGTCTTTTAAAAGAAGAGAACATGAGTTTGAGGTTTCAGTCCTCACTTCATGCTTTAAAACCATGTGCAGTTTATGGTGACCTGAGCCTTTTTCGCTCAGTCCACGGGATGCCCCAAAGCGCTTAATTAAAACTGAACCTAAACCAGCTTTCACTAAAAATTTGTTGTGTTTGAAAACATTCATGTATACGCATACACATGCATATTTTGCATAACAGGGGCAGAATCAACTGGCCATGATCAGATGCCAAGATGAAGTTGGAGGGCGAAACCCATCAAGGTAAAATGGTAACGCGGCCACGGTTTACCATGCAATGTTGTTTCCTACTTTCAGGTACTTAGGGACGGACGCAAGTAGAGGCTTGGGTCACGACCGATGGGTCATCGTCCCTTGCCTAGCTCTGGACAAATGGAAAGCGCCGCTGCAAGGCAGCCTACTATCCTTTAAATTTACAGTAATTACTGTTGTGTCTTTAAAGTAAATATTGGATATCTGCCCTAAGTGGGTTCGAGTAAGCGAACACTGCCCGTAGAAGGCCATACTTACGTCTCCCCTAAAAAAAAAGTGTAGGTTAGCTCGCCTGGGCGAGCACCCCTGCACCTGCAAATATAAAAAACGAGGGAGGGGAGTTTTCTGTACCCCAAAAACTTCCCCCCTCATTCAAAAGCAAGACCCACCGTTTTTTGGGTTTTTGATTCTATTTTGTGCTATTATTCATCTCCAACAAGAAATGGCTCTGAAAAAGCTTTCAGCGAAGAGATCTAGGAGGGATGCCACGGCTGAAGGGACCAGCGCCGCTCCCGATTTTGATAGCCACCGTTTCAGGAGCGCCGAATATCAGCAGCGTTTCGAGGCCATCAAAGGATGGTCGTTCCACCGAGAGAGACGCGTCCAGCTCAGGGACGATGAGTACACCGACTTTCAGGAAGAGATAGCTCGCCAGCGCTGGTCACTCCCATGGCTAAGTTTGACCCAGATATAGTCCTAAAATTTTATGCTAATGCTTGGCCCACAGAAGAGGGAGTACGGGACATGCGATCATGGGTGAGGGGTCAGTGGATTCCCTTTGATGGAGACGCCCTTAGCCAATTCCAGGGTGACCCGCTGGTGTTAGAAGAAGGCCAGGAGTGTGAGTTTAGTCAGAGAAGGAACAGGGCCGACGGGTTTGACGAAGAGGTCATTGCCCAGCTATTATGTATACCGGGTCAAGATTTTGCCCGGACCGCTGCAGGGAGGCGGGTGCGGATCATGCGCACCAGTATGACCACCTTGACATAGATGTGGATGACGTTGCTGCTCAGCAATGTCCTGCCCAGCGATCATAACTCCGACCTTCCTCTGCCGAAGTGTCAGCTGGTGTATGCCATCCTGACACGGATGAGCATCCATGTGGCTCAGTTGATTGCTGACGCCATATGCCACCCACCAAGCACCCTCTAGACTCGGATAAGTCTAACAGGGCCCTGGGGTTTCCAGTGTTGATCACGGGCCTCTGCTAGTCATTCGGGGTTCCCATCACACCTAGTAAGGTGATCCGGCCACCGATCACCCGAGCCTTCATTGAGAAGTATTGCACGCCTAGGCAGGCGCAGGGTGATGCGCCACAGGTCGCAGACGCACCGCCACCACCTCATCAGGCTGATCCTGCTGGGTCATTAGGCATGGAGCGGTACCTACAACACTTGGTTCGCCAACAGGCGGCCAACCACCGGGGGCAGGTGCAGATACATGAGTGTCTCTACCAGCTCAGCCTCAGTCAGTAGGGCCAGGGTTTCGCTCCTTTTGCATGCCATACTCCAGATCAGTTTAGGGCTGAGGTCGCATGGCCCGGAGATTGGCCCGAGGACTAGACGGAGGAAGCACCTGCAGGAGCTCCCGACGATGCAGAGGATGCTCGCATGGATGAGGAGATGACAGACTTGCTCGGCTTCTTGGTAGGAAGCGGAGCCATGTGACCGAGGTCACCGCATTTTTTGACATTACTGTTTTTTATTAGTTTGCTATTGACGTTTTTCTGTTATTGTCTATATTGCTGTTGACATTACTGTCTTCTGTTTTTGTTCATATGGTTACTAGCATTACTATCATTATTGCTCGTTTCTGTTAGAAATTTTTGGCGTTATGGCTCTCAGTTATTTCGTCACCATTTTGCGACTTACCATTTTCGTACATTTCTTGTTCACCTTGTGGTTAGACGTAAGTAGGTAGTGTGCGCCCTCGTCCGCACGACCTTTTCAGAGAGAAGAAGAGAAAAAATAAAGAAGAGAGAGGAAATGAACAAATGATAAATAACTTAAAAAAGAAAAAAAAGAGGAAAAGGAAAAGAGAGCAAGTAAGGAAAGAAAAAGAAGGAAGGAAAAAAGAAAATAATAAGAATAAAAAGTTGTCTAGGTAAAAAACAACATGCTCGTGAAAAGAGATAATTTCCAACTTTTATTTGAAAAAAAAATTCGCTAATCATAGCTAGTTTTTGAAAAAAAATGTGTGTATACATTTGAAGGGTAAATGTTGTGAAAGTTTTTCCGAACACCCAAAATAAGACTCGGATGAATGCACAAATTGATAAAAGAACATATTTTGGAAACATTGGGTTGACTAAAATAGAGAAAATGAATTTTGAGCCCTAGCATCCCATGACCAAAAATTTTTTGACACTTGAGTGTCCACATAGGTGCGTGCATGACTAGTTTTGCATAAAATTTCCAAATCATCATTGTTGCATTTGTGTCATGGAAATAATGTGGGACATTCCCTTTTATCCCTAAACTAGACCAACACCCTAACATATATCATGTCCATCCGTTCTACAAGCCTTGAGCCAAAGTCCCAACTCACCATAAACCTTGCCCTCAAAAGAAAACAAAAAAAGAAAAAGAAAAGAAGAGAAAAGGAGAAAAGGAGAAAATTCCCGATCAAAAGAATCAGAAGAAAGCAAAAAGGGAAAATTCCCAATCAAGGAAAATGGGGGAAAGCAAAAAAGAAATAGAATTCTCGATCAAAGATCACAAGAGAAAAGAAGAAATATGTAGAAAGGTCTTAGGGCCAGACAATATCTGAACAATACAGAATTGTCACTGAGTAAACAAGAAAAAGAAAGGAAACCACGACCTAAAGTGGTCCTCTCCCTTTGATTGCCAACCAAAATCCTGTGTGTCAGCGACTTTTTCACCTCACACTAAACAAAAACAGAAAAGGAAAAGGCCAAAAACATTCAAAGCCAAAATTCCCACAAAAAAACACCATTCCCAAGAAAAAGTCTTACTGATCCATGATCACGAATGTAATCTTTGATTTGATAGGAAATGATTTGCAAGATCAAGTCATGGCATATCTATGGTTCGGAATTAGGACGAAACACTTACCTGTGTGAGATTAATACACTTTGAGTGATTTTCTTCTATCTTTGTTAAACCCAGTGTTTCCTCTAAATGGTCATTTAGAAACGAAATGCTAACATCCAAAATCTCATTTGTGGTTATGAGAAGATTTCATCAGCATACTCCCCTTCCCCGTTAGACACATTGTTTTTCATCCAAAAAGCATATGTTGCTCTGATTAGTTGGAATTTTTCTCTCTTTACTAAACCATGTTCGCATTTTAGTGAAGAAAACACCGAGACTATTTTTAGTCTTACAAGTTATCCAGAACTACGTAGGTCTGAGTTCCTCATTGAGGATACGTAGGAGCAAGAGCCTCGCTTTTGTCGGCCGCCCCACAATCTCTGTCATACTGACCTTGGAGTCATGTGACAAGCAGAAATACCCAAGCAGTTATCCGTACAAACTTTTTGCTATCTATAAGACTCAAAGCATGATAGCACACAGAGACTAATGTCGTCTTCTGCGCCTTTTGTCATCCAGAGGTGGCGGGCCCGATGACATGAGGGAACCATTTGGTCCCGCACTTTCTTTTGCTATCTATAAGACTCAAAGCATGATAGCACGCTGAGACTAACGTCATCTTCTGCGCCTTTTGTCATCCAGAGGCGGCGGGCCCGATGACATGCGAGAACCATTTGGTCCCGCGCTTTTAAAATACTTTTGCTATCTATAAGACTCAAAGCATGATAGCATGCAGAGACTAACGTCATCTTCTGCGCCTTTTGTTATCCAGAGGCGGCGGGCCCGATGACATGCTATTATCCGCACGCTCGATGAGTGATAAACGCGCATAGACGAATTCTGCGCCCTTTATCATTCAAAAACAACAAATTGGGTGATAAACGCGCCCTTATGGTCATTTTGCGTCTTGTATCAACCAAGAGGAACAAATTCGACAGTATCAGGATGATGTGTCGGTACTGATCATTTTCAAATTTTTGCAGGTTCCGCTGGCAGGGAGATGCACTGGCCGAATGGTGTTTCGCTCGAATGAAATTAGTGTCTTATCTTTACTTCCTTTTTATCTCCAATAAAAGACAAGTAAAGAGGGGCAACTGTCATACCCTAATTTCATCCGGGGACCATCCGTTGTTGGGATGCGACCCTCGTTTGACCATTTCGAGGTACTTGGCACCCATCGTTAGGCAATTCATGAAGTTCCGTGACATGCCGGAAGTCGAAGAAGGCGTTGTAGCACAATCCGTGAAGTTCCGTGACATGCCGGAAATTAAAAGGAAGTGTTAGTGCGCAATCCGTAAAGTTTTGTAACGTTCCGGAAGGCAAAAAAGGGATGATTATGTAATCTATAAGGTTCCGCAACATTACGGAAAAAAACAAGTATCGTTACGAAATTCGTAAGTTTCCGTAACTTTACGGAAAAAAGAATCACCAAAAAAAGGTAGGGGGTGTATTTAGTAAAAATGGGGACCATGGCCACTTGGGCCTTCCAGGATGTTCCTCCAAAAGGCGGTTGCTTCTGGAGGAAGCAACCTAGCTCTCCTGGGCGAGTTGGGTGGCAAGCATCTCATTCCATTTCCTATGAATAGGGGAAGGAGGGAAGAACAAAAATGTTCAACCCTCCTGGTATCTGAGATTCACTTAAAATTAGTGAGAAAAATTGTTTCCGATAAAGAAAATCCAAACCGAGGTGTTTCCGTAACGTTTCCGTGGGTGATTTCGCGAAGATTTTCAACCGTTCTTCGACGTTCTTCGTCGTTCTTCGGTCTTCAACCGGTAAGTTCCCGAAATCAAACTTTTCAATTCATTCTATGTACTCTTAATGGTCCTCATTTGTTTTCACGTGCTTTTATTTTCATTTCATTTACTTTGCTTACCCCCTTTTGACGTGGTTTAGTCATTTACTTAAGTCATTTTCTCCCCTAATCAAAAAAATAAAATAAATTTCCACCGATCATTTGAATTGTAACATCCGATAATTTCTGTTAAAATGAAATCTGACCGTTCGGTCATGCCGTAACCACGTTGGAAACCAAAAAGAGGTAAAATAATAATATAATAATCAAAAATATCTTTTAGTAAAATAAAAAAAAAATCAATCGGACGTTTTTCTTTGGGATTTCTCTTTCTTAATCGAATCGACTAATAACCAAAGTGAAACTAAGGCTAAAATCAATTCATAAACCAAACTTTTGTCATCGCCTAAAAAGATCGTTTTCAAAGGTCCAACGCCTTGAAATGGTCTTTTCCGCTTTCATTGGTTAAGTGTAGATTTCTAAAAAGCCTAAAATCAATATGTAACTTTGTTAGCTCTTTCAAAAATAAAGAAATCATTAATGGTCCAATGCCTTAATGTTTTTTTCACTTTTCAAAAGAATCGAAAGATTGTCTAATGGTCCAATGCCTTGAATAACCTTTCATTCAAAAAAAACATATCTTGCAAAAAAAGATAAAAAATAACCAAAACGCTTTGTTCACAAAAGAACTATGTAGGTCTGATTTTTTCATCACAATTGAGGAATACGTAGGAGCAAAGGGAAACAACCTTGTCGACCACAAAAAGATAAAAACATAAAAAGGCATAAAAGACATAAGAACGTAAAAAGGGAAATGAATATAAATTGAAGTCATATTTGCACATTTGATTAAAGGTTGTCGTCTCTTAATGTTCGTAGATCACGTTTTTTTTTTAGTTTTTCCGACGTTTTCCTCAAATAAACGTTGGTGGCAACTCCGCGTGTATTCCTTTCTTGGAACACGCACCCGCAAGTCGTGCGTCGCCCTCCCGCCGAAGGGTAGGTTGCGACAAAGCGCCTTCGCTTAAAAAGAGGTTCTATCAAGTCAAGGTCAAGAGCCTAGGAATCACCAGTCTAAAAGAGTTAGGGCAGTTGATGGGTTAGCTCCAGCGACAAGCGTTTCGCAAAGCTTATGGTAAAATCTGGGACCTAGCCATGGCAGAAGTCTCCACAGAGGCCATTGCCTCCCTCGCCCAGTATTATGACAAGCCGTTGAGGTGCTTCACTTTTGGGGACTTCCAGCTATCACCCATGGTGGAAGAATTTGAAGAGATCATAGGATGCCCTCTAGGGGGAAGGAAACGATACCTCTTCTCAGGATTCTATCCCTCTTTAGCTAGAATTTCTAAGATAGTCCAAATCTCGGCGCAGGAATTAGACCACAAAAAGCAAGTCGAAAATGGGGTGGTTGGAGTATCGAGAAGATGTTTGGAGGCAAAGGCAAAAATCTTGGCAAGTAGAGGCGAATGGGCCCCGTTCATAGACATCCTCGCACTTTTGATCTTCGGAGGAGTCCTCTTTCCAAATGTGGATGGGTTGGTGGACCTAGCAGTGATCGACGCTTTTCTCGCCTATCACAACCGCAAGGAAAGCCCGGTTGTTGCTATACTAGCCGATCTATATGACACCTTCGACCGAAGATGTGAGAAGAGCAGTGCAAGTTTTTTTTGCTGTACTCTGACCCTTTATGTATGGTTGGTTTCACACCTTTTTTGCCAAGAGGTGAGGCATGCTTGCCCGCTAGAAAGCCACCGTTCATGCACAGAGAAAAGAGGGGCAAATTGGGACCGACTCTTAGCAAGCAAAGAAAGAGCATCTGTCAACTGGTTCCCTCGTTGGATAGAAGGAAGAACAGGGGTTCTTATTTCGTGCAGAGGATTTCCAAATGTTTCCTTGATGGAAACAAGGGGTTGCATCAGTTACAATCTCATTCTTGCTATAAGACAACTTGGCTACCCTATGAGAGGGGCACCATTAGAAGAAGAGCTCGCACCTACTACTGCATGGGTTTCAATAACACCAACGTGAAGGCGCTTCAAAAGGTCCGTAAGGCATGGGAGATGGTGCAAAAGAAGGACAAGGAACTCAGAGGCTATAACAACGGGCCCATCGGTGGCTACCGTAAGTGGTTGAAAGCCCACATGCAAGGTTTGGATTGGCTCCTGAGTTTAAGAACCACTAAAGGGGTGGAAGTTGAGGCACCAGAGGAAGATGAAGAGGTGCAGGCCCTTAGGGCAGAACTCAAGCAAGCCCAATCAGTCAAAGAAAGGTTCAAATCAACAGCTCTTAAGATCCGAAAGGAGAATGCCGAACTGAGAGACGTAAATACAGCTACCACCAAGGCCTTGGAACAAGATACCAAAAGGGCTCGTAGGGAAGAACATGGCCGGAACAAATTCCGAGGGGCTCTATGGGGCAGTAACAGCGAGCTTAAGCTCCACAGAGAGGAAAGGGACCAATCACGAGTAGACAATTTGATCTTGAAGGGTGAGCTAAAGGTTTGCCTAAGGTCCAAGAGAAGCTTGTCCCAGCGTTTATGCGAGGCAGAGACCAACATGTTAGCCATCATCAGCAAGTACCAAGATGAATTAGATCTAGCCACGACCCACGAGCACAAAGCTGCGGACGAGTATGCCCGAGTATACGTGGAAAAGGAGGCTAGGGGAAAGGTGATCGACTCGCTACATCAAGAGGCGACAATGTGGATGGACTGATTTGCTCTTACTTTGAACAGGAGTCAAGAACTTCCCCGATTGCTAGCCAAGGCCAAAGCAATGGCGGACACCTACTCCGCCCCCGAGGAAATCCACGGACTCCTCAGCTATTGTCAACATATGATAGACTTAATGGCCTATATAATAAGGAACCGCTAGGAAGTTTGTATTGTCACTCCCGCATTTTATCTCTAGCATGCATTCATTTTTTACGCACTCCTCACGTTTGGTTTTTTAGGAAAAATGCCATAACTAAACGCGCCCCAAGGCATCCCTATCGCACCAGATCCAAATCTAGGACGATGGGTGACCAAGAGGAGATATAGGAACAGATGAAAACTGACATGTTGGCTTTGAAAGAGCAAATGGCTTCCATGATGGATGCCATGCTAGGAATGAGACAACTTATGGAGAATAACGTGGCCACCACTGCCGCTGTTAGTTCGGCTGTCGAAGCAAACCCAACTCTCCCAGCTACCGCGCATCATCCTCTCCCAAATGTGGTAGGACGAGAAAGAAGCACACTGGGGCACCTCAGCAACCCCCATCTGGGATACAACCGAGTGGCTTACCCTTATGGATTACCACCTAATTACACGCCACCTGTCATGCGTGATGGTGCGGATCATGTCCCTTCCCCCATCCTTGAAGGGGAGCCTCCTCGACAGTCTAACAAGGTTCACAAGGATCGTAGAGAGTATGCCCAAGGAGACATCGATTTCTACCCCCCGGTCCCCGTCGAGGGGCCGGCACCCAACACGCTACCTCAGCCCAACCTGTCGGGAGAACCTCGAAGCCTCCCAACACAGCCAATACTCTTATCCACAGAAGGACCACCCCTGACAGCGGAAGAAAAAAGGAAACTCAATGTCATCGAAGAAAGATTGAGAGCCGTTGAAGGCTTTGGCGACTATCCGTTGGCAAACATGGCGGATCTTTGCTTAGTACTGGACATCGTCATCCCCCCAAAATTCAAGGTACCTGATTTCGACAGGTACAAAGGGACGACTTGTCCTAAGAACCATCTCAAGATGTATTGTCACAAGATGGGAGCACATTCTAGGGATGAAAAGTTGTTGATGCACTTTTTCCAAGATAGCTTGACTGGAGCTGTGATCGTCTGGTACACTAATCTGGAAGCTTCCTGCATCCGCACTTGGAAAGATCTGATTACTGCCTTCCTTAGGCAATATCAGTACAATTCCGATATAGCTCCCGATCGGACTCAGCTGCAGAACATGGTTAAAAAGGAAAATGATTCCTTTAAGGAGTACGCTCAGCGTTGGAGAGACCTCGCAGCCCAAGTGGCCCCTGCAATGGTCGAAAGGGAAATGATTACCATGATGGTAGACACCTTGCCGGTGTTTTACTATGAGAAATTAGTGGGCTACATGCCCTCCAGCTTCGTAGACTTGGTATTCGCCGGGGAAAGAATCAAAGCGGGTTTGAAGAGAGGGAAGTTCGATTATGTCTCCTCAACAAATACCAACACTAGGAGGATCGGAGCAATTGGGGCAAAAAGAAAGAAGGAGATACCCATGTCATCACTTCAGTGCCCGCATGGATCAAACCACCGTAGACCTCTCACGGTACCCATCAGTATGCACAACATCACCCAAGCTTCTCAGCTCGCATCGGGGACCCGTCTAACTCGGCACCCATACAAGCTAGGGCGCCTGCGCCCATCTAGAGGTAGACCCCCCAAGCTACGGCTCCAACCCTGACTCGCCTGGCTGGCAATGCCCACTTTGGCACCAGTTCCAATGCAATAAGGAACTTTCCTCCAAGGCCAATCCAAGACTTCACCCCGATCCCCATGACGTATGAAGACCTCTTACCATCCCTCGTCGCCAACCAGATGGCTGTGATATCTCCCGGAAAGATTTACCAGCCTCCTTTCCCAAAGTGGTATAACCCTGACGCAACCTGCACATACTATGGGAAAACCCCGGGCCACTCAATCGAACAGTGCATGGCTTTCAAATGCAAGGTCCAAAGTTTGATAAAAGCAGGATGGCTGACGTTTCAAGAGGACCAGCCCAACGTAAAGACAAACCCGTTTGCCAATCATGGAAGGGAGCGGTTAATGCCGTCGAGTCGGATAGGCCGCGCAGGTCCAAACCTTTGAAAGACGTGACGACTCCCAGAAGGTTTATCTACGAGGCCCTACAAAAGGGGGGCATAATTCCCCGTGGTGGGCACGAGGAAGATTCCTGTTTGATGCATCCCAGCATGCATCATAACATGGAAGCATGTTTAGCAGTAGAAGACCTGTTGCGACAGGTAATAGACCAAGGCCGTTTGGAAATCGACAATGAGGGGGGTGAAGAGCCGCACATATGCATGCAGTCCACAGATGAGGAGGGTCTTCGAATGCCTAAACCTTTGGTGATATATTTGACCAGAGACGCAGCTCCCCAAACGCCCCAGTACCCCTCATTAGTTAGACCTGTTCCATTCCCCTACAAAAACAGCCACGCAGTTCCATGGAGGTATGCGCCTCCAAGCGAAAGGAAGGAAGAAGCCACCGACATCAGCTCGTTGTCGGCCAAGGTAACCAATATCACGGGGCTAAGCGGCGTAACCCGCAGTGGTCGCATGTTTGCACCCCCTGACCTGCCAGCACCACCCGCAAATGTTAAAGGGAAGGAGAAGGTAGCGGAAGAACAAAGTGTCAAAGTGATCCCCACTCCGAACGAGGATATTCCAGTAAAAAGTCTTTCGGGGAAAGAGGATGGTTGCAGCAAGAAAGAAGTATCGCTAGAGGAGGCAGGTGAGTTCTTCTGCATTATTCAGAAAAGCGAGTTCAAGGTCATTGAGTAGCTCAACAAAACCCCGGCCAGAGTCTCTCTTTTGGAACTGCTCATGAGCTCTGAGCCTCATCGGGCTTTGCTAGTGAAGGTTTTGAATGAAGCTCATGTAGCCCAAGACATCTCTGTAGAAGGCTTTGGAGGACTCGTCAATAACATCACCGCCAACAACTATCTCGCCTTCGCTGAAGAAGAAATCCCCGCCGAGGGGAGAGGGCATAACATGGCTTTGCATGTGTCAGTCAAATGCACGGACCACGTCGTGGCCAAGGTACTCATCGATAATGATTCCAGTTTAAACGTAATGCCCAAAAGCACTTTGGAGAAATTTTCGTTTAACGCTTCCTATCTAAGGCCAAGTTCCATGGTGGTCCGTGCCTTCGACGGCAGCTGCCGAGAGATGATGGGAGAGATCGACCTCCCTCTACAGATAGGGCCCCATACCTGTCAGGTTACGTTCCAGGTGATGGATATTAACCCAGCTTACAGCTGTCTTTTGGGACGCCCGTGGATCCACTCGGTGGGAGTCATTCCCTCTACACTCCACCAAAAACTGAAGTTCATAATGGAGGGGCATTTGATCATTTTGTCGAGAGAGGAGGACGTCTTGGTAAGTTGCCCGTCCTCTATGGCATATGTGGAAGCCGCAGAGGAATCATTGGAAACGGCCTTCCAATCCTTTGAGGTAGTAAGCATTCCCTCCGTAGATTCCCTCTCTGGGCAGCCTTGCCTGTTCGATACAGCAATAATGGTGGCCCGGGTGATGTTGGGGTATGGCTACGAGCCCAGAATGGGTTTAGGCAAGAACAACGGTGGTAGAACCAGCCTGGTAAGCACTAGAGGAAACCGTGGGAAGTTTGGATTAGGCTATTAACCCACACAAGCGGACATAAGGAAAAGTGTCGCGGAAAGGGAGAGCAGAGGGCAAAGTTCGCAATTGGGTCGACAAGTCGAAGGGGCCCCACCCTGCCACATCAGTAGGAGCTTTATAAGTGCGAGTCTAGGACACGAAGGCCAAGTCATCGCGATATGCGAGAATGACTCTCCGAGTAGGTCGGATTTGGTACGACCATGCCCTCCTGGTTTCCGACTAGGAAATTAGCGAGTGGAGGAGCGCCCGAACATTTATGTGACAAGCATAATGTAACCCTTTGTGGCTTTTAAACTCTACGACTGGGCCTAGGCTTTAGAGTTTCCTTTTATTAAGGCATTATGTCTTTTGTTCTTGAATTTATAAATATAAAGATCTTTTTTCATCTGTTCCTGCGCCTCTACCCATTCTCATTCATTTGCATGTTTATTTCTTTACTCTTAAAACACCAGATCCGACAACGAGTCCCTCGAAGGTACTAATACCTGGGACCCGACCATCGATTTTAATCAAGAAGCGGGTCAGACGGAGACTGAAGAGGACAAGGATGTGGGACTTCCCCCGGAGTTGGAGAAGATAGTCGCTCAGGAGGACCGAGAGATGAGGCCTCATCCAGAAGAGACAAAACTAGTAGACTTAGGGACCGGCAGTGGGAAAAAGGAAGTAAAGATAGGCACGGGTATGACCG
Source organism: Glycine soja (assembly GCF_004193775.1). NCBI lineage: Eukaryota > Viridiplantae > Streptophyta > Magnoliopsida > Fabales > Fabaceae > Glycine > Glycine soja. Next base: position 30,140,109 of record NC_041021.1, read on the forward strand.
CACCCATCCGTGAAGAATTGATGGCCCTGCTAAAGAACTAGCAAGACATATTTGCCTGGTCATACCAAGATATGCTCGATTTGAGTTCTGACATCGTACAACATAGATTACCTCTAAATTATGAGTGTTCCCCGGTCAAACAAAAGCTGAGGAGGATGAAGCCCGAGACATCCTTGAAAATAAAAGAAGAGGTAAAGAAAGAATTTGACGCTGGTTTTTTGGCTGTCGCTCGGTACCCATAATGGGTTGCCAACATTGTACCAGTCCCTAATAAGGATGGGAAGGTGCGAATGTGCATAGATTATCGGGACCTGAATCGAGCCAGTCCCAAGGACAATTTTCCTCTGCCGCACATCGATATCCTCGTGGATAATACGGCCAATTTCGCTTTGTTTTCCTTCATGGATGGGTTCTCCGGTTACAATCAAATAAAAATGGTGCTAGAGGATATGGAAAAGACTACCTTCGTCACCCTGTGGGGGACATTCTGTTATAAGGTGATGTCCTTTGGACTCAAGAACGCTGGGGCAACTTATCAATGGGCCATAGTGGCTTTGTTCCATGATATGATGCACCGAGAAATCGAGGTCTATATGGACGACATGATTGCCAAGTCTAAGACTGAGGAGGAACACCTTGTCAACTTGCGGAAGTTGTTCGAAAGGCTTAGGAAATTTTGATTGAGGTTAAACCCCGCTAAGTGCACCTTCGGGGTCAAGTCAGGGAAATTACTGGGTTTCATCGTAAGCCAGAAAGGGATAGAGGTGGACCCCGAAAAGGTGAAAGCCATCCTTGAAATGCCAGAACCGCGTATCGCGAGGTAGGTCCAAGGTTTCCTAGGGCGTTTGAACTACATTGCCAGATTCATATCATAGCTCACCACTATTTGTGAATCGTTGTTCGAACTCTTACGCAAAAACCAATTCATCCGCTGGAATGAGGACTGTCAAAAGGCATTTGGAAGGATCAAACAGTGCCTCATGAACCCTCTCGTGCTTATGCCGCCGGTGCCCGGAAGACCTCTCATTTTTTATATGATGATTTTGGACGAGTCAATGGGGTGTATGCTAGGGCAACATGACCAGTCCGGGAAAAGAGAGCGCGCTGTCTACTACTTGAGTAAGAAGTTCACAGCCTGTGAAATGAACTACTCCCTATGGGAAAGAACGTGTCGTGCTTTAGTCTGGGCATCCCACCATCTAAGACAATACATGTTGAGCCATACCACCTGGCTGATATCCAAAATGGACCCGATTAAGTACATCTTTGAGAAGCCTGCCCTCACAGGGCGAATCGCTCGGTGGCAGGTTTTGCTATCCGAGTTCGATATAGTCTACGTCACCCAAAAGGCGATAAAGGGAAGCACCTTGGTGGATTATTTGGCTCAGCAGCCTCTCAACGACTATCAACCCATGCATCCCGAGTTCCCGGATGAGGACATCATGGCCTTGTTTAAGGAAAAGCTAGACAAGGACCGGGACAAGTGGATCATGTGGTTTGATGGGGAATCAAATGTTCTAGGCCAGGGCGTTGGGGCAGCATTGGTCTCTCCGGACAATCAATGTATACCTTTCACAGCCAGGTTGGGGTTCGACTGCAGCAACAACATGGCTGAGTATGAAGCGTGCGCCCTGGCCGTCCAGGCAGTAATTGACTTCAATGTCAAGCTACTTAAGGTGTACGGGGACTCAGCACTGGTGATTCACCAGCTGAGAAGGGAATGGGAAACTAGAGACCACAAGCTGATACCCTACCAAGACTATATCAAGGAATTGGCTGGTTTCTTTGATAAGATCTCATTCCATCACATTCCTTGAGAGGAAAATCAAATGGTAGATGCGCTTGCCACTTTAGCGTCCATGTTCCAGCTAACACCGCACGGGGACCTACCGTACATTAAGTTCAGGTGTCGTGGCAGACCCACACATTATTGTCTGGTGGAAGAGGAACGGGACAGTAAGCCTTGGTATTTCGATATCAAGCGGTACATTGAAAGCAAAGAGGCTTCCAACAACGACAAAAGGACATTGGCGGCCGACTTCTTCATGAGCGGAAGCATACTATACAAGAGAAACCATGGCATGGTTCTACTACACTGCGTAAACGCTAAAGAAGCTGGAAACATGCTGGGGGAGGTCCATGAGGGCTCTTTTGGTACGCACGCTAATGGGCATGCCATGGCTAGAAAGATCGTAAGGGCGGGTTACTATTGGCTCACCATGGAGAGGGATTGTTGTCTCCATGTGAGGAAATGTCACAAATGCCAGACATTCGCAGACAATGTCAATGCTCCGCCCTTGCCTCTGAATGTCTTGGCCGCACCGTGGCCGTTTTCCATGTGGGGAATAGAGCCCAAAGCTGTAAATGGACATCGTTTCATCCTAGTGGCGATCGATTACTTCACTAAGTGGGTAAAAGCCGTGTCATACGCTAGCGTCACCAGGAGTGTGGTGGTCAGGTTCATTAAGAGGGAAATCATCTGCCAATATGGTTTGCCAAGGAAGATTATCACGGACAATGGCACCAACTTGAATAACAAGATGATGGGGGAAATGTGCGAGGAGTTTAAGATCCAACATCACAATTCCACGCCCTACCGACCGAAGATGAACGGAGCCATGGAGGCTGCCAATAAGAATATCAAGAAGATTATCCAGAAGATGATTGTGTCATACAAAGATTGGCACGAAATACTCCCATTCGCGTTACACGGTTACCGAACCTCAATGCACACATCAACCGAGGCAACACCGTTCTCATTGGTATATGGAATGGAGGTTGTGCTACCATTTGAGGTGGAAGTCCCGTCATTAAGAATCTTCATAGAATCCGGATTAAAGGAATTGGAATGGGACCAAGCACGTTTCGATCAGCTTAATCTCATAGAAGGCAAGCGTTTGGCCGCCATGAGTCATGGGTGTTCATATCATAAATGAGTGAAGAACGCTTTTGACAAGAAAGTCTCCCAAGCTCTGAAAGACAACAGAGGAAAGTGGGCCCCGAACTACGAAGGGCCTTTCGTTGTAAAAAGGGCTTTCTCCGGAGGGGCCCTAATGCTCACCAACATGGATGGCGAGGAGCTACCTTCACCCGTGAACTCTGATTGTTGTCAAGCGATACTACGCTTAAGGATCTGGGGCATTTGAGAAAGTCGCTGCATGTTCTTTTATTTTTGTGTGTTCTTCTTGGTTTCCCCCAGGGATTCCTGTCATCTATAAATTTTCTCATCGCAGTCTTTTAAAAGAAAAGAACGTGGGATTGAGGTTTCGGTCTTCACTTTGTGCTTTAAAATATGTACCGTATTTGATAACCTGAGCCTTTTCGCTCAGTCCGTGGGATGCCCCAAACGCTTAATTGAAACTGAACCCGACCAGCTTTCACTAAAAGATTATTGCATTTGAAAACGCTCATGCATCCGCATGCACATGCATATTTGTTATCTTATGACAGGAGCATAATTGTCTTAGGCGATGGTCAAATACTGGGCCAAATCCAAAGACAGAGACTGATCGAGGTAAACAGTAACGTGGCCACAGATTGCTGCGCAATGTCATTTCCTGCTTTCAGGTACTTAGGGATGGACCCGAGTAGAGGCTAGGCCCATGATCGATGGATCGTCGTCCCATGCCTAGCTCCAGACAAGCGAGAGGCGCAGCTGGGAAGTAGCCTAGTATCCTTTAAATTCCCAGTTATTATTACTGTTGTGTCTTTAAGGTAATGGTCGGATGCCTAATCTACCCTAAGGGGGTTCGAGTAAGCGAACGCCGACCCATAGAGAGTGCATACCTGTGTCTTCAAAAAGAAATACAGGGTTAGCTTGCCTGGGCGAGCACCCCTGCACTTGGAAACATAAAAACGAGGGGATGGGGAGTTTATCTCCACCCAAAACTCCCCTCCCTCATTCAAAAAACGCAGCACCCACGGATTTTGCAGATTTTCGCCCCTAGGCCACCATTTTTGCACTTTTGCTTCCATTTTTAGTGTCATGGTGCACTACCCTTTGCTTTCTAGCTTTCCATTTATGCCTTTTATGCTTTGAATGGTACATAATTTGACCAATTCTGTGAGACAATTTAGGGAAAGTTTATGCTTTGTTTTTTTGAATTGAGGGGTTGTAGGGGATAGCCTTGGGCCTAGGTTGTGTTCTGAAATGATGGGCCAAGCCACATTGCCCCCATTCCCTTGTTGTTGGTACCCAAAAGTGCGCCCACCAAGTGCTCGGTGAAATGCCTCAATGGTGTTTGCGCATAAGTTTGTAAATGTTGCTTATAGATTGGGTTTGTGCATGTATGATTGCCATTTTTTTGATGTGGGGAAAGCTTGCGGAAGTTAGGATAAATGCCGAAATATGATTTAGGCCTAGGGACCCAAGCCTTTGATTTTTGAAATGCAAGAAGGTATGAAAGTGAGAGCATGTTGGTGAGGTCTCCCCTTAAGGCCAGCACTTGGTTTGGGCTGCACCATGATTTCTTTGTATCTAGATGGTGTGAAAATGTTGTTCACCATGTACATGTGTATGTTGAATAGGTAGCTAAATTCTTTGCAAATGTGCATATATGTTGAAAATGGAACAAAAATGCTTCTCAAAATGGGAACATATGACATGAAATTGCCTTTCAAGAATGTGAACGAGTAGTACAGAAATTGCTTTTCCAATGAAGGTGCAACATGAAATTGTTTTCAAATGAATGTAAATATGTGTGGATATATATGTAGCATGAAGTTGCCTCTCAAATGTATGAACATGTATGTAAATGAAATGTGAACATATAGCAAACAAAATGGAGTAGGTAGGTAGCAAAATGCCTTGGAAAATATGTATGGATAGTTTGACACATGGCGTAAGGAATTTATTTGCCAAAAAAGTAGGTGCATCTTGTAGGGTGCCATTCATCGAGAGAAAGATAGGTATAAATGTATGAATATCCTAGGAGAACCCGCACATTAACATGTAAACATTCCTTTCGAAATTCATATGGATGCTCATGCTTTGTTGGAAAAAGGGTACACTGTTTGGCTTGATCTGGCTTTCGTTTTGATTAAGTTTTTCTTGAACTAACTTTCTAAACGTTTTTGCAGGAAATGGCTCCGAAGAAGCTCTCCACGAAGAGGTCTAGAAGAGACGCCACAGTAGAAGGGCCCCTCGCCACCCCCGAGTTTGATAGTCATCGTTTCCGGAGCGCCGAGCACCAGCAGCGCTTCGAGGCCATTAAAGGATGGTCGTTCCATAGAGAGAGGCGTGTCCAGCTCAGGGAGGATGAGTATACGGACTTTCAGGAGGAGATAGCTCGCAAACGTTGGACGTCGCTGGTGACTCCCATGGCTAAGTTTGACCCTGAGATAGTCCTAGAGTTCTATGCTAATGCTTTGCCCACAAAGGAGGGAGTGCGAGACATGCGTTCGTGGGTGAGGGGTCAGTGGATTCCCTTTGACGCAGATGCCGTCAACCTGTTCCTGGGTGACCCACTAGTTTTGGAGGAAGGTCAGCAGTGTGAGTTTAGTCAGAGGAGGAACAGAACCGATGGGTTTCATGAGGAAGCCATTGCCCAGCTGTTGTGCACACCGGGGCAGGATTTCGCATGAACCGCCGCAGGGAGGCAGGTGTGGATCATGCGCACCAGTATGACCACTTTGACCCAGACATGGATGACACTGCTACTCAGCAATGTCTTACCTAGCGATCACAACTCCGATCTCCCTCTACCTAAACGCCAGTTGGTGTATGCCATCCTGACACGGATGAGCGTCCACGTGGCCAGGGTGATTGCTGACGCCATTTATTTGTTTGCAGGTATGGTGCCTACCAGGCATCCTCTAGACCCAAATAAGTCCAATAGTGCCCTGGGGTTTCTGGCGCTGATCACGGGCCTCTGATAGTCCTTCGGATTTTCTGTCACCCACAGTAAAGTAATCCGACCGCCTATCACCCGGGCCTTCATCGAGAAGTACTGCACGCCTAGGCAGGCGTAGGGTGATGCACATCAGGTCGCAGACGCACCGCCACCACCTCAGCAGGCCGATCCTGCGGGGTCACTAGGCATGGAGCATTATCTACAGCATTTGGTTCGCCAGTAGGCGGCCCACCATCGTGGGCAGGTGCAAATACATAAGTGTCTCTACCGGTTTAGCCTCAGCCAGTAGGGGCAGGGTTCCACCTCTTTCGCATGCCCTACTCCAGAGCAATTTGGGGCTGAGGTCGCATGGCTTGGAGACTAGCCCGATGCCTAGACAGGGGAGGTGCCCGCAGGATCCCCCGTTGAGCCAGATGAGTCCCATATGGATGAAGATATGACTGATTTGCTCGATTTCTTGGGAGGGAGCGGAGCCACGTGACCAAGGTCACCGTATTTTTGTTACAAACATTACTACTTTCTGTTATTGTCTATATTGTTACTAACATTACTGTTTTCAGTTACTGTTTTTGTTTCTGCTAAAATTTTGCGTTATGCCTCTCAGTTATTTCGTCACCATTTTTTTGCGACTTACCATTTCGTGCATTTTTCGTTTACCTTGTGGTTAGACGTAAGTAGATTGTGTGCGCCCTCATCCGCACGACCTTTTCAGAAGAAAAAAGGGGGAGAGAGAGAAAAAAAAAAGAAAAAATAATAATAATAATAATAAGTTGTCTAGCTAAAAAACCAACATGCTTTTGAAAAGAGATAACTTCCAGCTTTTCTTTGAAAAATTCAATGATCATAACCAGTTTTTGAAAAAATGTGTATACACAAGAAGAGTAAATGCTGTGAAAATTTTCCGACGCCCAAAATAGACTCGGATGACTGCATAAATTAATAACGGAACATATTTTGGAAAACACTGGGTTGACTTAAATAGAGAAAATGAATCTTGAGACCTAGCATCACATGATCGTAAAAACTTGATGCTTGAGTGTCCACATAGGTGCATGCATGACCAGTTTTGCATAAAATCTCCTAATCATCATTGTTGCCTATGTACCATGGAAATAATGTGGGACATCCCCTTTACCCCCTAACTGCTGGCCAAAACCTGACATGTATCATGTCCAGCCTTTCCACAAGCCTTGAGCCAAAATCCAAACTTGTCATAAATCTTGACCCAGGTTGAGAATGTCAATCCTTGCTGATTCGGGTACGGCCTCGACGCCAAATTTGATCGAGGCCGTACCCGAATCAAATAAACATTAAAATGTAGTAACTAGGAAGTGATCCTAGGTCATCTCCCAATGAGCAATGATCAACCAAACATTCATAACAAATAGTAGGAAAATAGTAACGAATTGGGGGGGTTTGTTTGTTTTTGTAAATTAAACAGCGAGCAAAATTGACTTAGAAAATATCAGAATTAAAACATGTTACTTCCCCTTGATTCACAAGCAAGTCTTTTATCCTAGGTTACGAGAGTTTATCCTTTATCAGTTCAACCACTTAATCCAACCCTAAATTAAATTACTAAGCGAAATTCAACATAAGGCATTCATTATGTGATTAAGCATCACACACACCAATTACTCATAAACGATCATTAAGCATGAACGTAAATTAAGCACAGAGACAATTAATCCAGTACTAAGCATGCATGAAATAATAGCAACAAATTCAGAGTAATTAGTGAAGAGGAAAAACTGAACAGAATTTAACAGTAATAATAGAACCTCAAAGAGAACTGTGCTTGATCCTCAAGAGAAAACAACGCTGCGGACTTAGCCTTCCATTAATCAAATAGAGAACGAAATTTTATTGATAAAACTAAAAGTCTGAACTGGAATTGTAAAAAACGAAAATAAAAGAGAAAGAGAAGAGAGACTAAAACTAAAAACGAAAAATAGAAGAGAGAGAGGAGAGAGAGAAGAGAGAGAGAGAGAGCTAACTAGAACCTTGGTGATGTTATATAGTTTTTTTCAGCCCCAAAGCTTACAAATCTGTTTTAAATCCAAGCCCATAAGTAAAATTAAATAAAATCAAGATAAGATAAGATAAGATCTAGATGAAATAATATCTAGATGAGATCAAATCTAAATAATATCTAGATAAGATAAGATCTAATTTTGTAGAATAAATTAGTCTGCCCTCTTCAAGTCCAAGCCCAATGTTGGATTCAAGCCCAAGCCCAATGTTGGATTCAAGCCCAAGCCCGATTCTAGATTCAAGCCCAATGTTTCATTAATTCCTGAAATTAGATTAAAAACATCAAATTAGATGAATGGGCCCAAATAATAAAACTGCCTAATAAATTTGACAATTAAGACTAATCAGTATTTAAAATGGTGCAAAAAGGGTTAAGAAATAGGAGAAAATAATGGCACATCAAAACCCCCCATACTTAGCCTTTTGCACTCCTGGGCAAAATGAAATAAAGAAAAAAATCCAAGGATATCAAAGAGAGACAAACAAAAACATTTACATATTTCTCAATGAACATCAAGGAATGGGTAACCCAATCATGGCAAAATAGTTAATCAGCCCAATAATGAAAAATGATTAAGCCTCACAAGATATACACTCTATCTCTCAAGAGTCTAGGCTATTATTTACTCTCAAAGCACCCATAGACTTGGCAAAATTCTAAAATTGACAAACGACTTGACAACACATACATATGAGGATCAAAAGGTCTTTAAAGGTTGTAATGGGGCCAAGGACAAGGTAAGGAAGAAAAATATGGAATAAGTAGCTAAATCCCAAAGGAATAGAGGAATGGGGAATAAGTGGAAATTAAGCACAAGTAGTAAACCCAAACCCTCTAATATCAACAAAATCAACCAAGGCTCCCAAATCAAGTTCTCATATCAAGACCTTATTTATTCAACTTCACTTCTTTTCTACTTTTTCTTCTTCTTTTTTTTGAATAGTATGAAATTGCAGAATTTGCAGCAACTGGATTTTTTTTTTCTTTTTGATTTTTTTTATTGAACAGTATGAAATTGAAGATTAAAGAAAGAACTAGGCAAGATATATATAAATCAAGCATGGCCAACATTAAGCATGGCCAAAAATCATGTCTTCCAATGAAACATACACCCCCCCCCCCCCCACACTTATTCCCAGCTTATTCCCAAAACAATTCCAAAGCTCCAAAATTCCTTAAGGGTAAGGTGATATCATGGTTTTTCACTTAAGGCTTGTAATAAGCTTCAAAACAAAGAAAGGGGAAAATAGGCTCAAAGGGGCTATCAAAGGAATTAATTCAAGGTAAGTCCATTTGGCTAGAAGCTTATAAGAACGAAATTGCCTAAATCATTTCCAAATATGCATGTGAATTAGGAAGCATCAACAAGAATCAAGCCAAGGCTATTGTGCAAGCAATCAATGAGGCAAAACACACCAAAAGATTATGATGATGGATGGCTCGAATTCTCACAAAGGTAAACTTATCACTTTCAAATTGAGCTTTCAAAACTATCATGACATGTAAAGGAAAAACAAGGATTTCAAGTCACAAAATGTCAAGAGACTTTTATTTTCAGAACAATTACCCATTACTTGAACATATCCTATAATTCAAAGACAAACATGCAAATTTAACACAACAAAACTAACAAAATTAAACTAGAACCCAACAAAACTAAAAAAATTAAACTAATTTAGCACAACTAACAAAACTAGCAAAACCAAAGAACACCCCCCCCCCCCCCCCATACTTAAACAACACATTGTCCTCAATGTAGCACAAGTAAAAGATTAAAAGCAATTAAACCATCAAATAGAATCGGACAAATGTAATAAAAGTAAAGAAGGAGATAGGAAAGAAAAACTCCCTAAGTCATGGTAGAGGAAGAGTAGGGTGGAGTAAGGAAGTCTCTTCCACCACTACGTCCACTAAAGAAGGGTTTGTGAGGAATGGCTTAAGTCGGTGTCCATTGACCTTGAAGCTCTTGTTTGTGGAGTCGCTTTTGATCTCAGCTGTACCATAAGGAAAAACATTAGTAACAACAAAAGGACCAATCCACTTAGACCTCAACTTACCACTCATGAGTCCAAGCTTAGAATTATACAATAACACTTTTTGCCCAACCATGAAGTCCTTCTTAATTATCATGCTATCATGGAACTTCTTGGTCTTTTCATAGTAGAACTTGGCATTCTCGTAGGCTTATAGGCGGATCTCATCTAACTCATTCAATTGAAACTTTCTTTCCTCACCAACTTGATCCATAGAGAAGTTGCAGGTCTTCACTGCCTAGTATGCTTTGTGCTCAATCTCCACTGGAAGATGACATGCCTTTCCAAAGACAACCCGATAAGGAGACATTCCTATGGGTGCTTTGTAGGCAGTCCTATGTGCCCAAAGAGCATCATCTAGCCTGGTACTCCAATCTTTCCTGCTTGGTTGCACAATCTTCTCTAAAATTCTCTTGATCTCCCTGTTAGAAATTTCTGCCTGTCCATTGGTTTGGGGGTGGTATGGTGTGGATACCCTGTGGATAACCCCATACTTTTTAAGCAAGGCATGCATTGATTTGTTGCAAAAATGGGTTCCTTGTTCACTAACGATTGCTTTAGGTACTCCAAATCTGCAAAACAGATTAGATCTGACAAAATCGACAACAACCTTAGCATCATTAGTTCTAGTGGGCTTGGCTTCCACCCATTTTGAAACATAATCAACTGCAAGGAGAATGTAAACATAACCAAAAGATACAGGAAAAGGGCCCATGAAATCTATACCCCAGACATCAAACACCTCACAAAATAGCATAGCTTGTTGAGGCATTTGTTGTCACCATGTAAGTGCACTTCCTGCTCTCTGACACTACTCACAAGTGCTACAAATCTTCCACGCATCTTTAAATATGGTGGACCAATAGAAGCCACAGTCAAGCACTTTGCGGGCTGTCCTTTGAACACCCAGATGACCTCCCGGTGCGGAAGAATGACAGAACTGCAGGATTGAGTCAGTCTCATGATCTGGAATGCATCGTCTAATGACCTGATCACTGCACAATTTCCACAAGTAGGGGTCATCCCAAATAAAATGCTTAGCATCACTTTTAATTTTATCTTTTTGGGCCTTAGATCCTAAGGGAGGAAAAACAGAAGCAACTAAATAATTGACAATGTTAGCAAACTAGGGAGTAGAAAGAGAATCAGAAATACTATACAATATATATAAATGATCATCTGGGAAATCATCCCGAATGGGTGAGTCCTCATCAGAAACATGTTCGATCCGACTCAAATGATCAGCAACTAAATTTTGTGCTCCGCTCCAATCACGGATCTCCAAGTCAAACTCTTGCAGCCAGAGCATCCATCGGATCAACCTAGGCTTTGAATCAGCCTTCTGCAACAAGTACTTTAAAACTGCATGGTCAGTATAAACAATAATGCGAGTACCAAGCAAATAAGAACGAAATTTTTAAAGAGCAAAAACTATGGCTAGTAGCTCTTTCTCAGTAGTAGTATAATTCGCTTGGGCAGCATCTAAAGTCCTAGAAGCATAATATATCACCCTAGGCAATTTATCAATTTTCTGAGCAAGGACAGCCCCCAATGCATAATTTGATGCATCACACATAAGCTCAAAAGGGGCTGTCCAGTCGGGTGCCTGGATGATGGGGGTGGTAGTCAGTTCTCTTTTGAGGCAATCAAAAGCCACTTTGCATTTATCATTAAAGTCAAACTCCACCTCCTTTTGCAACAAGTTGGATAGTGGAAGGGCTACTTTGCTAAAATCTCTTATAAAGCGCCTGTAGAATCCTACATGACTAAGAAAAGATCGCACCTCTCGCACGCAAGAGGGGTAAGGCAATTGTGAAATAACAGAAATTTTTGCAGGATCTACTTCAATGCCCTTATTGGAAATAATGTGGCCTAAAACTATACCTTGCTCAACCATAAAACGACATTTTTCAAAATTTAGAACAAGGTTAGTTTCGGTGCATCTATTCAAAACCTTTTCCAGACTATCCAAACAAACATCAAAAGAGGATCCATATACAGTGAAATCATCCATAAACACCTTTATGCAATTTTCTAAAAAAATCACTAAAAATACTAATCATGCACCACTGGAAGGTACCAGGGGCATTGCACAGGCCGAAAGACATCCTCCTTTAGGCAAAAGTGCCGAAGGGGTAGGTGAATGTGGTCTTTTCCTGATCCTCAGGAGCAATAGTGATTTGCATATAACCAGAAAAACCATCAAGGAAACAGTAATGAGATTTACCTGCCAGGCGTTCAAGCTTGGTTACCTCCTTCTTCACTACATCAAGAATCACCGGGTTGAGTCTTCTTTGTGGCTGTCTTACTGGTTTAGCCCCATCTTCTAAATTTATTCGATGCATACATGTGGATGGGCAAATACCAGGAATGTCCGCCAGGGTCCAGCCTATAGCCTTCTTATGCTTCTTGAGAACCGATAACAACTTCTCTTGCTCATCAACAAGGGAGGCAGATATAATTACTGGAAAACTTTTGCTATCATCCAAGTAAGCATATTTTAAATTTGATGGCAGAGGCTTCAATTCTGGTGTGGATGGCTGGATAGTGGTAGAAAGAGATGGTTTCTTAGCCTGTACCTCATAAAGAAAGTCAGAGGTATGTGTACTTCCTGAAACATGGTTAGTTCTATCTGACTCTATAAAATCAATCTCAAGAGGTAAAACATCAGCAGTCATGTAATCAATATCAAATTCAGATTCACTCTTAGCATCAAATTCAGACATATGATCAAGTACAAATTCAGATTCAATGCATGAAGAGTGACAGGCATGCAGATTAGAATGAAGATTAGTCATGTATTCATCAACAATATGGTAAATTATTTCAACACGAAATATAGAAAGATCTTCAGATGGGTGTTTCATAGCATCAAGAATATTAAAATGAACAGTTATATCACCAAACTCCATAGATAGTGTGCCTGCATATACATCTATCTTAGTTCTAGTAGTTTTCATAAAAGGTCTGCCTAGAATGATGGGAACTGATCCTTTAGAAAATCCCTCCTCCATATTTAAAATATAAAAATCAACAGGGAAAATCAGCTCACCAACTCTAACTAAGACATCCTCTATGAAACCAGCAGGATAGGCAGCACTTCTATTAGCTAAATGAATTACCACATCAGTTGACTGCAAAGGACCTAGAGATAGAGAATTAAAAATAGACAGAGGCATAACACTAATAGAAGCTCCTGAATCTAGCATGGCATTGTCAAACTTATTGTTCCCTATAATACAAGGTATGTTGAATGTACCGAGATCTTTACATTTTTCAGGGATTTGGGGAACAAATTTACCAATCAATGCGGAGACATTTCTGCCCATACTAATTCTTTCACTTCCTTTAAGCTTCCGCTTATTAGTGCACAACTCCTTCAAGAATTTAGCATATCTTGGAATTTGCTTTATTGCATCCAGCAGAGGTATGTTTACCTCTACTTTCCTAAATGTTTCCAAGATCTCCTTCTCTACCTCTTCCATTTTTTTGTTGGAAATTGCTCTTGGAGGGAATGGAAGAGGGATATGTTGCTTCTCTTTATATTCACCTGCATAGAAATTGTTAGGTAACTTACTCTTTAAATTTTTGTCATCATCTTTTTCTGGAGTAGAGTGAGGTTGGGCAGGTTCATTGGCGGATGAGGAAGATGCTACTGGTTGAGGTCCTTGACACTGCTTTCCTGACCTCAAAGTAATGGCACTCACATTTTTGGGATTTTGGACAAATTGAGAAGGTAATCTATCAGAATTTTGGGACTATTGTTGATTTAACTGTGTAGCCAACTGTCTCATCTGATTAGTTAAGCTCTGAATGGAGGCTCTGGTCTCTTGTTGAAACTGCATGTTTTGCATAGTCATTTGCCTCACAAGTTCTTCAAGGGAAGGTTGCGGAGGGGCCTCAACTGTTTGATGTTTCTAGGGTTGTTGTTGTTGTTGCTGCTGGATTGGTGGAGGAACTTATGGTCTGCTTGGGCCAGCAGCATTTTGAAAATAAGGTTGTTGTTGTTGCTATTGTTGTGAAGGATTCAACCATCTAAGGTTTGGATGATTCCTCCATCCGGGATTGTACCTATTGCTGGAGAGGTCATAGTTATTCTGTTGTGGCTGATTTTGCTGCTGAGGTTGAGGAGGTCTGTTGTAGATGTTTGCAGCATAAGCTTCAGGTTGTTCAATTGCTTTAGATTGTTGCACAGAAGGGCAATGGTCTGTGTGGTGGTCAGCAGAGGAGCATAAACCACAGAGTCTGGCAACAGGTGCAGATTTTTGATTCATGGCCAGTTGGGTTACCAGGTTAACCAAGGCATCTAGTTTACCTTCAAGCTTCTTTGTCTCACCTGATTCATATAAGCTCTCTCCACTGAGTTGTCTAATGCCTGAAATATCTTTTCTGATGGTCATGGTCCTGGAAGCAGGGAAATTTTTTTCTAAGAATACTCTCTTGTGGTCATCCCAGGTCGTGATGGACCTTGGAGCAAGGTAATATAGCCAGTCCTTTGCCACTCCCTCTAAAGAATAAGGAAAGGCCTTCAAAAATATGTGATCCTCTTGGACATCTGGTGGTTTCATGGTGGAGCAGACAATATGGAATTCTTTCAGATGCTTGTGTGGGTCTTCACCTGCAAGGCCATGAAACTTTGGAAGCAAATGGATCAGTCCAGTTTTAAGAACATATGGGACATCCTCATCAGGGTATTGGATGCACAAGCTTTCGTAGGTGAAATCAGGTGCAGCCATTTCCCTTAGAGTCCTCTCACGGGGTGGAGGTTGTGCCATATTCTCATAATGTACAAAATCAGAATGTTCAAAATTATAATGCTCAAAATCACCAATATCAGAATGCTCAGGATGCTCAAAAGGTACTAAATGATGTCTAACTAATCTATGAAATGTCCTATCTATCTCAGGATCAAAGGGTTGTAAGTCAGATGGATTTCCTTTAGTCATACACTAAATTCAGCATGCACAACTAGTTACCTTCTTATGCAAGTAACAGTGTAGGTTTGAACTACAACTACCATTAAATAATATCCAAATGACTTGAAATTTTGTGAGCAACCTTATAAAATGATGAGAAGATAGAACATAAAATTTCAAATAAAAATTCAAAGTCTAACTATAGAAGCTAAAATTGGTAAGTTAAGAAAAATAAGAGAATAAAACTTGGAAAATAAAAAACTTTTGAAATAATCACTTTTTTTTGGACGATGGAGACCCCTACGGCTGGCTGCCACGGTGTAGGAAATTTTTTTCTACCCCAAATACATATATAATAATTGCGATTCTGATAACCGGAGCAAAAGTTATGGTCGTTTGAAGTTTTTGACAAAATTCAAATTTTCTACTTTTTTGGAACTTTCAAATCTAACCAAACTAAAGGCTATAGCTATTTTTCCCACAAAATATAGATTAAAAGAAGTTACCACAAAAAAATTCAGCCAAAAATAATAACTCTAGCTACTAAAACAAAAAATCCTAAATAATTCAGCAAGGGTGATCGCTAAAATTCGTCGCTACATGATTTCCACTACTACTCTGTTTTGCCGCAAGCAAAAGTGGTCGCTAAATCCGTCGCAAAATACTATTCACAGCAAAACACCCAAAACTGAAACAGGGGAAGCACTTAACAGAAAAACTAAAACAGAACATACACTAAACAAAATACCAAGACACTAAACAACACTAACACACACACTAACACAACACTAACAATTAAACATAAAACACGAAAGAATTAAACACTAACACTGCACTAGCTATTATGAACCTTTGGACACTGCTCCCCAGCAATGGCGCCAAATTTGATCGAGGTAGTACCCGAATCAAATAAATATTAAAATCTAGTAATTAGGAAGTGATCCTAGGTCGTTTCCCGATGAGCAATGATACACCAAATGTTCATAACAGATAGTAGGAAATGGTAACAAATTGGGGGGGGGGGGGGTTGTTTGCTATTGTAAATTAAACAGCGAGTAAAATTGAATTAGAAATTATCAGAATTAAAATACGTTGCTTCCCTTTGATTCACAAGCATGTCTCGTATCCTAGGTTGTGAGAATTTATCCTTTATTAGTTCAACCACTTAATCCAACCCTAAATTAAATTACTAAGTGAAATTTAACATAAAGTATTCATTATGTGATTAAGCATCACACACACTGATGCAATCCTACCCCGCAAGGGCATTGGATAGAAGACTCCAAGTAGATTGGGCCAGAGATCCAAGGGAAGGCCCTAGGGTTCTCATGAGCCTTAGGGTAGATTTTGAGCCCATGGGCTAAGTATGAGCCCGCTTATCTTTGTAAATATTAGAATAGGTTTTTTCCTTTGCTTAGGCCTTGTATTTTGGCCATTCTAGTAGTATAGGGTTTTAGCCTTGTATTTCGAGGCATTTTGAGTAGTCTTTGTAATAGGGACTTTTTTTTGTATTTTCATGTATTTTGTCATGGGGGTGAGCTTAGCTATTATAGGGGGTGTGTAGCTAAGTTCTAGCTTCTCATCTCAAGGAGGTGAGCTTAGCTATTAGAGAGGTGTGTGTAGCTAAGCTCTAGCTTCTTTAGGAATCTTTTCAAGGAAGCTTCTCAAGGAGGTGAGCTTAGTTATTAGAGGGGTGTGTGTAGCTAAGCTCTAGCTTCTCAAGGAAGTTTTCTCAAAGAAGCTTCTCAAGGAAGTTTTCTCAAGAAAGCTTCTCAAGGAAGCTACCTAGTCTATAAATAGAAACATGTGTAACACTTGTTTTAACTTTGATGAATGAGAGTCTTGTGAGACACAACTCAAAGTTCAACTTCTCTCCCTTTTTCTTCCTTCAATTTCATGCTCCCCCCTCTCTCTTTCTCTCCCTCTTTCTTTTCCTCCATTGAAGCATCCTCTCCAAGCTTCTTATCCAAGGTTCATCTTGGTGGTGAAGCTCCTTCTTCCATGGCTTATTCCCTAGTGGATGGCGCCTCCTCTCACCTCTTCTCCTTTGTCTTCCACTGCATCTCCATGGTTGAAAATCACCATTAAAGGACCTCATTGAAGCTCAAAGATCCAGCCTCCATAGAAGCCCCACAAGCAAGCTTCCATCAAGTGGTATCAGAGCACAAGAGCTTCAAGTAGGTGCTCCTTAAACCTCCATTAATTTTTTTGCTTTACCTTCTCTTCCATTGTTTTTTCATCATTTTTCTCCATGTATCTCCTCACATGTCTTGTTATAAATGTTGTTAACATGATTCTTTACAGTTTGCACCGATTAAACTTGCTATAGAAGTTAGATTTGATTTTCTATGGTTCAAATTTATTGTTTTGTTCTTGAACCATGAATTGTGTTGAGTTTAGGTTCCTTTGAGTTTTGTCTTGTTATTTTTTGTGGCTGAAACCTAAACCATAAAATTCTTACAAAAATATTAAAGTAGAAGAAAACCTCAAAAATCTAGAGTGACTTGTTCACCTATTGTTGTTTTGTCATAGAAGTCATGTCTAGTCATGAAACTTGTCACATAAGATTTCTTATGTTGTGCTGAATTTTATTTTCTTGTTTCTTTGTCTAACTCATTTGTTCATGAGTGTATGAAATTCTTTTAGCCTATTATTTGATTTGAGTCAAATCTTTCATGTTAATTAGTCCTTAACATGATCATGCAAAATTCTTAGAGAGTCTTTGATTGTGAATCTTTTCTTGAACTTTTAGGTTTCCTTTTGATTGTGTCTATTGTGAATTTGAGTTTTGGTGATTGAATTGCTGGCTGAAATGTTGATCCTAAGTGAATATTGAACTCCTAAAACTGTGGTAAACAATCCTAGTGAGTTCAACATACATAGGAAGGTTGAAAGTAGGCCCAAGGCCATCAATATACCATGCTTAAAAAAATAAAAAAACTCGTTGGTGCTGGCAGCTTGGACATAGAAACTTGTAAAAATTACTGAGAATTGGTTACTTTGAATTTTGAGCTGAAATTTTTACTGAATTTTCTAGACATCTGAAAAAAAGTTATAAAAAAAGAACCAGGTGGTTTGGATAAAAGGAAAAAAATAATAAAAATCACACAAGTTGGCAGAAAAATTAGTATCCAAAAAAAAAAGTGAAAGGGAAGTGTGCTTGTTGTTTTGGCTCAAAATTTATTCTATAATTGCTGCCTATGTTATACCAATCTTAGTTCCGAAATTTCAAAAGAAAATTAGTTTGAAAACAAGTTCCAAAGCTAGAGGTTTGTTGAGTCTTTTTTTTTTTAGTTTTTTTACTCTACTCTAGAGCCATTCTAAGTTTCTCTTTGAGTCCTAACTTGCTTCTATGTCCTTTTCATTGCTTTAATTGTTGAATAATCCTTGAAAAAATGTCTTGTTAAAATTTCATTGGTTTAACTTTCATTTCATTTTTTGGTCTTTGGTTATTGCTTGTCTCTTTGTTTCCTTGTTTGTGAGTTGCCATATAGGGAATTGGAAAGGAGGATTGGTGCCATCCCTTGAAGAATTTGAGTCAAGAAGCAAGGGGCCAACCACCTTATGAGCTATTGGACTAAGAAGCACTCCAAATTGTGTGAATCACCAAAGAGAGAAAAACCACCAAAATTGAGGACCTTTTTGCAATTTTGTAATTGACAATTTACATTACTTTCATTGCTTTCAAATTTTGTAACAAAAAAGCCTTTCATTGGAAGTAAGTTGGGAGCCTCCAATAGGTCACCCTACTTCCCTTTGTGTGTAATAATTTAAGGCAATTTTCCCTTAGGATTGTGAGTGTTTTGTTGGGAACCTTAAATGTGGTCATCCAAACACTCTTAGGATTCGCCTAATTTATATTTCTTGCTTACTTTCGTAGCTTATTTCTTTTACCTTCCATTGTCAAACCTCCTAGATAGCTTGCATTTTACCAATTAGTTTTTACCTTATCTTTCACACCTCTTTTAGTGTTTATTTTGGCTAGTTTCAACCATAGTTTCTTTTACCTTTTGTTTTCAAACCTCCAACAAGAAAGAACCACAACTTAGGAACCAACATGAGTCATCATTCATCTAGTGTTAATGGCAAGGGTACTAGTCATAAAGACCCTTTATCTAGAATCTTAGATGAGTTGAGTTCCCTCAAGTTATGGAAAGAAAAACAAGAGAGAAAAGAAAAAGGAAAAAAAGAGTGGAAGAAATAAGTCAAGATGAAAGAAAGAAAATAAGAGAGGAAGAAAGAAGAAAAATAATGAAAGAAATGAAAAGAGAAAAATATGCCTCCTATAGTAGTCATAACTCTTGCAAGAGCCTAAGTGAAGAACTTCGTGACTATTACGAAGGAAGGCATAGGTCACATCTTAGACTTCACTCCCATAGGGGAGAAAAGGAAAGAAAGCCTCAAGAGGGTAACATTAACCTCCCATACTTCCATAGGAAGGACAATGTAGAGGCTAACTTAGATTGGGAAATAAGGGTAGAACAACAACTTAAAAAGAAGTCTACGCCAAAATCTTATGGCTCTCACTCTTATCCAAAGAAAGACCAAGGTCAAGGCATCTTAGGGGTGACACCTTCTAAGCCCAAAGATGATAAGGGGAAGACAATAGAAAAGCAAGCCCATAAGGCTAGTAAGCAAGAGAAAACTAGCTCTATAAAGTGCTTTAAATGTCTTGGAAGAGGACACATTACTTCTCAATGCCCCACCACAAAAACCATGATTATGAGGGGCCAAGACATTTATAGTAGCCAATATGAGGCTACTACTTAACCTTCCTCTAGTGAAAGTGAAAAAGCAAAAGGGGAAGAATCTAGTGAAGAAATCTACCCCCAAGAAGAAGGACAACTATTAGTGGTTAAAGAGAAGTGTAAGGAGGTAAGTGTCTCCTCCAAGAGTTTAGCTAAGAAGGAAACTCATTTTACAATAAAGACAAACATTAAAGAGACTTTCCCTCTTAGGCAACCTCCACATTTTCTCTTTTGTAAAAAGGCACTTGCTAGCATTGCCACACCTCTTGGGCTTGAGTTTATTCCTCAAGTAAAGAAGTTGTTGGATGAGGGTTTGGTTCGCAAGAGCTTAAATCCTTGTGCTTTGTTGGTGCCCAAAATAGGTATTATTAGGCACCAACCAAGTCCCTAAAATAGGTGGTATGATGAATGTTTTGAGTGGTGCAACACTCTTTTGTAAAATCACTCATGCACCCAACATCTTCATGATTTGTGTACATAGGGACCCATTAGGTAGGTTTGTTCTTATTTTTAGTTTCAATACAAACTTAGGTACTCATATGGGACACCTTAGGTTTGTCATACTTTTTGGTAGGAATAATCAATATGAAAATACAGAAAAAGGTATGTTTTATTGCGTTACTTTTCTTAATTTTTCAAATAGTGATCAAGGGGTTCCCATGAACCCTAAGAGAATAAAGGTCATTCCTGAGTGGCCCACTCCACCAAGTATAAGAAAAATTTGGGGCTTCCATGACTTAACAAACTTTTACAAAAGGTTTGTCCCATATTTTTCTATTCTTGTAGCACCACTCATTGAGTTGGTGAGAAACCATGTTCCTTCATGGGAAGATGCCCAGGAAATGGGTTTTCAGACCTTACCTTACTTCAACATACCAAACACCACTAATACATATGTTTTTGTTCTTTTTACAGGTGTTGAGGGAAGGAGCCCAGAGTATGAAGAACCTTGGGATTTGAGGTCAAATCCTTTCGAAGGTGGAGGGAATGATGCAATCCTACCCCGCAAGGGCATTGGATAGAAGACTCCAAGTAGATTGGGCCAGAGATCCAAGGGAAGGCCCTAGGGTTCTCATGAGCCTTAGGGTAGATTTTGAGCCCATGGACTAAGTATGAGCCCGCTTATCTTTGTAAATATTAGAATAGGTTTTTTCCTTTGTTTAGGCCTTGTATTTTGGCCATTCTAGTAGTATAGGGTTTTAGCCTTATATTTCGAGGCATTTTGAGTAGTCTTTGTAGTAGGGACTTTTTTTTTGTATTTTCATGTATTTTGTCATGGGGGTGAGCTTAGCTATTATAGGGGGTGTGTAGCTAAGTTCTAGCTTCTCATCTCAAGGAGGTGAGCTTAGCTATTAGAGAGGTGTGTGTAGCTAAGCTCCAGCTTCTTTAGGAATCTTTTCAAGGAAGCTTCTCAAGGAGGTGAGCTTAGTTATTAGAGGGGTGTGTGTAGCTAAGCTCTAGCTTCTCAAGGAAGTTTTCTCAAAGAAGCTTCTCAAGGAAGTTTTCTCAAGAAAGCTTCTCAAGGAAGTTTTCTCAAGAAAGCTTCTCAAGGAAGCTACCTAGTCTATAAATAGAAACATGTGTAACACTTGTTGTAACTTTGATGAATGAGAGTCTTGTGAGACACAACTCAAAGTTCTACTTCTCTCCCTTTTTCTTCCTTCAATTTCATGCTCCCCCCTCTCTCTTTCTCTCCCTCTTTCTTTTCCTCCATTGAAGCATCCTCTCCAAGCTTCTTATCCAAGGTTCATCTTGGTGGTGAAGCTCCTTCTTCCATGGCTTATTCCCTAGTGGATGGGGCCTCCTCTCACCTCTTCTCCTTTGTCTTCCGCTGCATCTCCATGGTGGAAAATCACCATTAAAGGACCTCATTGAAGCTCAAAGATCCAGCCTCCATAGAAGCCCCACAAGCAAGCTTCCATCACACACCAATTACTCATAAACGATCATTAAGCATGAACGTAAATTAAGCGTAGAGACAATTAATCAAGCACTAAGCATGCATGAATTAATAGCAACAAATTCAGAGTAATTAGTGAAGAGGAAAAACTGAACAGAATTTAACAGTAATAATAGAACCTCAAAGAGAGTTGTGCTTGATCCTCAAGAGAAAACAACGCTGCAGACTTAGCCTTCTATTAATCAAATAGAGAACGAAATTTTATTGATAAAACTAAAAGTCTGAACTGAAATTGTAAAAAACGAAAATAAAAGAGAAAGAGAAGAGAGACTAAAAATAAAAACGAAAAATTGAAGAGAGAGAGGAGAGAGAGAGAGAGCTAAACTAGAACCTTGGTGCTGTTATATAGTTTTTTCAGCCCCAAAGCTTACAAATCTGTTTTAAATCCAAGCCCATAAGTAAAATCAAATCAAATCTAGATAAGATAAGATAAGATCTAGATGAAATAATATCTAGATGTGATCAAATCTAAATAATATCTTGATAAGATAAGATAAGATCTAATTTTGTAGAATAAATTAGTCTGCCCTCTTCATGTCCAAGCCCAATTCTAGATTCAAGCCCAATGCTTCATTAATTCCTGAAATTAGATTAAAAACATCAAATTAGCTGAATGAGCCCAAATAATAAAACTGCCTAATTAATTTGACAAATAAGACTAATTAGTACTTAAAATGTTGCAAAAAGGGTTAAGAAATAGGAGAAAATAATGGCACATCACTTGCCCTCAAAAGAAAATTCCCAATCAGAGTGGGAAAAAGCAAAAAGAAGAAAATTCCCAATCAAAGAGTGGGAGAAAGCGAAAAAGAAAGAAAATTCCCGATCAAACATCGGAAGAAAACAAAAGAAATACGCAGAAAGGTCTTTGGGGCAGACAATATCTGAACAATACTGAATTGTCACCTAGTAAACAAGAAAAGAAACGAAACCATGACCTAAAGTGGTCCTCTCCCTTTGATTGCCAACCAAAATCCCGCGCGTCGGTGACTTGTTCGCCTCACACTAAACAAAAACAGAAAAGGAAAAGGCCAAGAACACTCAAAGCCAAAATTCCCACAAAGAAAAAAATCCCAAGAAAAAGTCCTATTGATCCACGATCACGCATGTAATCTTTGATTTGATAGGAAATGATTTGCAAAATCAAGTCATGACATGTCTATGATTCGGAATTAGGATGAAACACTTACCCGTGTGAGATTGATACACTCTGAGTGATTTACTTCTATTTTGGTCGGACCCAGCGTTTCCTCTAAATGTTTGTTTAGAAACGAAATGCTAACATCCAAAATCTCGTTTATGATTATGAGAAAATTTCATCAGCATACTCTTCTTCCCCAATTGACACATTGTTTTTCATCCAAAAAAAATGTATATATGTTGCGCTGATCAATTGGAAGCTTTGTTTCTTTACTAAAGCATGTTCGCATTTTTGTGAAAAAAAAACACTGAGACTTTTAGTCTCACAGTTATCTAGAACTACGTAGGTCTGAGTTCCTCATCACAAATGGAAGATACGTAGGAGAAAAAGTCCTGCTTTTGTTGACCACCCCACCTTTGTTTCCGTGACCCAAGAGTCCGGTGACATGGTAACCCGCAAACATTCTTTTGCTATCTGTAAGACTCAACGCATGATAGCCCACGGAGACTAACGTCGTCTTCTGCACCCTTTGTCAATCGCGGTATGTGCCCGTTGACACGCAGAGACTAACGTCATCTTCTGCACCCTTTGTCAATCGCGGTATGTGCCTGTTGACACGCGGAGACTAACGTCGTCTTCAGCACCCTTTATCAATCGCGGTATGTGCCCGTTGACACACGAAGACTAACATCGTCTTCTGCACCCTTTATTTGCACTCTTTATCAATCGCGGTATGTGCCCGTTGACACGCGGAGACTAACATCGTCTTCTGCACCCTTTGTCAATCGCGGTATGTGCCCGTTGACACGCGGAGACTAACATCGTCTTCTGCACCCTTTATCTGCACCCTTTGTCAATCGCGGTATGTGCCCGTTGACACGGGGAGACTAACATCATCTTCTGCACCCTTTATCTGCACCCTTTTTCAATCGCGGTATGTGCCCGTTAACATGCGGAGACTAACGTCGTCTTTTGCACCATCAATCTCTATCAATACTAACCCATGAAGTTAGGAGGCAGGCGGAAATACCTGAGTGGTTATCCGTATAAATATTCTTTTGCTATCCATCAGACCCAGAGCACGATAGCATGCAGAGACTAACATCATTTTCTGCACCTTTTGTCGCCCTGGCCCGTGAAGTCAGGTGACATGCGGGGTTGCCTTATGGTTACCCGAACCTTTCGTCGACCAAGGGCAAACGAGCCCGTTGACTCGCAGAGACTAACATCGTCTCCTGCACCTTTTTTCATCCAGGGACGATCGAGTGCAATGGCGGAGGTTCCGCTGGTAGGGATATTGACCGGCCGAATGACATTCCGTTCGAACGAAATTAGTGTCTTATATTTACTTCGCTTTTATCTCCAATAAAAGATAAGTATAGAGGGGCAACTGTCATACCCTAATTTCATCCGGGGACCATTGTTTGGTAGCATGTGACCCTCACTTGACCGCTTCGAGGTACTTAACACCCATCGTTAGGCAATCCGTGGAGTTCCACGACATGCCGGAAGTTGAAAGGAAGCATTGTTGCGCAATCCATAAAGTTCTGCAACACTCTAGAAGTCAAAGAAGGGATTGTTGCGTAGTCCGTAAAGTTTCGTGACATTACGAAAAGAAAACAAGTATCGTTACGTAATTCGCAAAGTTCCGTAACGTTACGGAAAAAGATTCAGCAAAAAAGGCAAAGGGGGTGTATTTAGTAAACAAGGGTGTGCAAATAGCAATCTGGCCCACAGGCGGTGCCTTCTGGTGGAAGCAACCAGGCGAGCTGGGCAACAACCACCTCCCTCTATTCCCCTATAAATAGGGAAAGGAGGGCAGAGTAAGTTCGTTCAACCCTCCTGGTCTCTAAGATTCACTTAAAATTAGTGAGAAAAATTGTTTCCGTGAAGAAAATCCAAGCCGAGGCGCTTCCGTAACGCTTCTGAGACGTTTCCGTGGGCGATTTCGTGAAGATTTTCCACCGTTCTTCATCGTTCTTCATTCGTCCTTCATCGTTCTTCAGTTTTCAACCGGTAATTTCCTGAAATCGAACCTTTCAATTCATTCTATGTACCCTTAGTGGTCCCCACTTGTTTCGCGTACTTTTGTTTTTATATCATTTGCTTTCCGTACCCCCTTTTGACGTACTTTAATCATTTATTTAAGTCATTTTCTCACCTAATCAAAAATAAAATAAATTTCCACTGATCATTTGAGTTGTAATATCTTTTAATCTCTATTAAAATGAAATCAGACCGATCTTTCACGCTGTAACCACGTTTAAAACCAAAAAGAGACAAAATAATAATAAAATAATAAAAAAATATCTTTAAATAAAATAATCAAAAAAGTTAATCAGACATTTTCCTTTGGGATTTTCTTTCTTAATCGAATTGACTAATAACCCAAGTGAAACTAAGGCTAAAATCAACTCACAAATCAAGCTTTTGTCATCACCTAAAGAAAACCATTTTGAGGTCCAACGCCTTGAAATGGTTTTCTTTGCTCTTATCAAACGTAGATATAACTTTATCACCTCTTTCAAAAAACAAAGAGAACATTAATGGTCCAATGCCTTAATGTTTTCTCTCCTTTCAAAAGTCAAAAGATAGTTTAATGGTCCAACGCCTTAAATGGCCTTTTGTTCAAATCAACTATAGCTTGCAAAAAAAGATAAAAACAACTTAACCAACGTTTAGTTCTCGAAGAACTACGTAGGTCTGATTTCCTTACCACAATTGAGGAATACGTAGGAGCAAGGGAAACACCCTTGTCGACCACAAAAATATAAAAAATACAAAAGGCATAAAAAGACATGAAAACGTAAAAAAAGGAAAAATAAAACAAATAGAAGTCATATTCGCCCACTTGATTAAAGGCTGCCGTCCCTTGTGACGGACGCGTGGGGTACTAATACCTTCCCCGTGCGTAAATACAACTCCCGAACCTTTCACCCTTAAAGTTCGTAGACCACGTCTTTTCCGGGTTTTTTCCGACGTTTTCCTCGAATAAACGTTGGTGGCGACTCCGCGCATTTTCCTTTCTTGGAAGACGCACCCGTGAGTCTCGCATCGCCCTCCCACCGAAGGGTAGGTTGCGACACCAAGTAAACAAGAAAAGAAGGGAAACCATGACCTGAAGTGGTCCTCTCCCTTTGACTACCAACCAAAATCTAGTGCGTCGGTGACTTGTTCACCTCACACTAAACAAAAACAGAAAAGGAAAAGGCCAAGAACACTCAAAGCCAAATTTCACACACAAAAAAAAACAAACCATTCCCAAGAAAAAGTCCTATTGATCCATGATCACGCATGTAATCTTTGATTTGATAGGAAATGATTTGCAAAACCAAGTCATGACATATCTATGGTTCGGAATTAGGATGAAACACTTACCCATGTGAGATTGATACACTTTGAGTGATTTTCTTCTATTTTTGTTGGACCCGGTGTTTCCTCTAAATGGTCGTTTAGAAATGAAATGCTAACATCCAAAATCGCATTTATGGTTACGAAAAAATCTCATCAGCATACTCTCCTTCCCCGATAAATGCATTGCTTTTCATAAAAAAAAAAACATATGTTGCTCTGATCAGTTGGAGGTTTTGTTTCTTTACTAACGCATATTTGCATTTTAGTGAAAAAAAACACCGAGACTATTTTAGTTTCACAGTTATCAAGAACTACGTAGGTCTGAGTTCCTCATCACAAATTGAGGATACGTAGAAGCAAAAAATCCTGCTATTGTCGACCACCCCACCTTTGTTACCGTGACCCAAGAGTCTGGTGGCATGCGGAGACACCCGACGGTAACCCACAAACTTTCTTTTGCTATCTCCAAGACTCAACGCATGATAGCATGCAGAGACTGACATCGTCTTCTGCACCCTTTGTCAATCGCGGCCAACAAGCTCGTTGACACGCGGAGATTTACGTCGTCTTCCACGCAGACAACCTCTATCAAGCACTAACCCGTGAAGTTAGGGGGCAGGCGGAAATACCCAAGTTGTTATCCGTATAAACATTCTTTTGCTATCTCTAAGACTCAACGCATGATAGCATGTAGAGACTAACGTCATCTTCTGCACCCTTTTTCAATCGCGGCCAACAAGCCCGCTGACACGCGGAGATTTACGTCATCTTCTGCGAAGACAACCTCTGTCAAGCACTAACCCGTGAAGTTAGGGGGTAGGCGGAAATACCCAAGTGGTTATCCGTATAAACATTCTTTTGCTATCTGTAAGACTTAACGCATGATAGCATGTAGAGACTAACGTCGTCTTCTGCACCCTTTATTAGTCGCGGCCAACAAGCCCGTTGACACGCGGAGATTTACGTCATCTTTCGGGCCGACAACCATTGTCGAGCACTAACCCGTGAAGTTAGGTGGTAGGCGGAAATACCCAAGTGGTTATGCGTATAAACATTCTTTTGCTATCAGTATGACTCAACGCGTGATAGCATGCAAAGACTAACATTGTCTTCTGCACCCTTTGTCAATCGCGGCCAACAAGCTCGTTGACACGTGGAAATTTACATCGTCTTCCGTGCAGACTACCTCTGTCAAGCACTAACCTGTGAAGTTAGGGGGCAGGCGGAAATACCCAAGTGGTTATCCGTATAAACATTCTTTAGCTATCTGTAAGACTCAAAGCATGATAGCATGCAGAGGCTAACATCGTCTCCTGCACCTTCTGTCATCCTGACCCGTGAAGTCAGGTGACACAGGGTTACCTTATGGTTACCCGCACCTTTCATCAACTAGGGGCAAACGAGCCCGTTGACACACAGAGACTAAGATTTTCTCCTGCACCTTTTCTCGTCCTAACCTATGAAGTCAGGTGACATGCAGGGTTACCTTATGGTTACCCGCACCTTTCGTCAACCAGTGGGCAAACGAGCCCGTTGACGCGAAGAGGCTAACATGGTCTCCTGCACCTTCTATCGTCCTGACCCCTGAAGTCAGGTGACACGTAGGGTTACCTTATGGTTACCCACACCTTTCGTCAACCAGGGGCAAACGAGCCCGTTGACGCATAGAGACTAACATTGTCTCTTGCACCTTCTGTCGTCCTGACCCTTGAAGTCAGGTGACACGCGGGGTTACCTTATGGTTACCCGCACCTTTCGTCAACCAGGGGAAAATGAGCCCATTAACGCGCAGAGACTAACATCGTCTTCTGCACCTTTTGCCATCCAAGGACAGTGAGTCAGGTGGCAGGCAGGGATACCTTATGATCATCCGCACCTTTCGTCAACCGAGGGGAACGAATTCGACGGTATCAGGATGATGTTGGTCATTCGGTTCTTATTGTTTTGAAATTTTTGCAGGTTTTACTCTCGTCGTCCGAAAACATTCAAGCCCGATGACGTGCGAGATTCTTCTCTGCTGGGCAGGGACGAACGAGTGCAATGGCATAGGGAAGTGTCATGGTTGTCCAACTTTGTCGCTTTCAAGACACTGAAGTTTGTTGACGCTTCTGATGCCTTTTCTTTTCTTTCTGAATGACAGGTTCCGCTGGTGGGGATATTGACTGACCGAATGATGTTCCACTCGAACGAAATTAGTGTCTTATCATTACTTCGCTTTTATCTCCAATAAAAGATAAGTAAAGAGGGGCAACTGTCACACCCTAATTTCGACCAGGGACCATTGTTTGGAGGCATGCAACCTTTGCTTGATCGCCTCGAGGTACTTAACATCCATCGTTAGGTACTCCGCAAACTTCCGCGACATTCTGGAAGTCAAAAAGAAGCATTGTTGCGCAATCTGCAAAGTTCCGCGACATTTTGGAAGTAAAAAAGAAGCATTGTTGCACAATCCGCAATGTTCCGCGACATTCCGGAAGTCAAAAAGAAGCATTGTTGCGCAATCCGTAAAGTTCCACAACATTTTGGAAGTCAAGAAGAGCTTTGTTGCGTAATTCATAAAGTTTAGCAACATTCCGGAAAGGAAATGGGTGTCGTTACATAATCTGTAAAGTTCCGTAACATTACGGAAAAGGAACCAGCAAAAAAGGCAAAAGAGGGTGTATTTAGTAAAATAGGGGTGCAAATAAAAATGATCAAATCTGGGCCCTTCTAGAGGATTCTGGGCATTTTCTTGCTTAAGGTGGAAGCAACCTAGCTCGCCTGAGCGAGCTGGGCGGCGACCACCTCCCCCGTTTTGTTAAAAAATGGCTTTCGGGGCTTCTGGGACTTCCGTAATGCTTCTGTAAAATTCCCATAACCCTAAATAAGCTCATTTCACTTAATATGGGTGATAAGGAAGAGAAAAAGATAAGAAATTCAAGTCCTATATGCTTCCGTAACTTTCCGTAAATTATGAAAGAACGGGGGTGAACTTATCAAAATGGGGGGTGCAAATAGAAATTTAAAAAATTTTGAATTTGGGCCTTTCGAAACAGTTTTGAAGCAGGGTTGCTTCTGGAGGAAGCAACCCAGCTCGCCTGGGCGAGCTGGGCGGCAACCTCCTCCCCCTTTTTCCTATAAATAGGCAAAGGGGGTTGTTCTAAAGATCCCTAACCCCCCTGGCTATGCATTTGAGCTGTTTTGGGTGAAAAAAATTATTTCCGTGAAGAAAATCCAAGTCGAGGTGCTTTCGTAACGCTTCCGAGACGTTTCTGTGAGCAAATCCGTGAAGGTTTTCCGCATTCTTCACCATTCTTCATCCGTTTTTCGTTCGTTCTTCGTTCTTCAACGGTTAAGTTTTCGAATCTGAGACTTTCAATTCATTTCTTGTGTTTTTAGCTTTCATCTTCATTTCGTTCATTTTCGGTTTTATTTTCTTCCATTTCTTACGTGCTTTAATCGTTTATTTAAGCCGTTTTCTCACCTAATAAATGATAAAATGAATTTCAACTTATCATTTGTGTTGTAATCTCGTTTAATCACTGTTAAAGTAAAATCTAACTGATCGTTCACGTTGTAATCTCGGTTAAACCAAAAAAAGCAAAATAATAATAAAATAATCAAAATATCTTTGAATAAAATAATAAAAAAAAAATCAATCGGACGTTTTTCTTTGGAAGTTTCCTTGAATGAATTGACTAATAACCAAAGTGAAACTAAGGCTAAAATCAACTCACAAATCAAGCTTTGTCCATAAAAATCGCTAAAAACTGTTTTAAGGTCCAACGCCTTAAACGGTCATCTTTGCTTTCATCGGTTAACATGGACCGTTCAAAAGCATAAAATCAACATGTAACTTTACCGCTTTTGCAAGAACTACGTATGTATGATTTCCTCATCGCAATTGAGGATACGTAGTAGGAGCGAAAGCCCCACTTTTGTCGACCACCCCAAGAGATTGTTAATGGTCCAATGCCTTAATGTTTCTTTACTTTCAAAAAACAAGAGATTGTTAATGGTCCAACGCCTTAACGTTTCTCTCGTTTCAAAATCAAAAGATCATTTAATGGTCCAATGCCTTAAATGACCTTTGTTCAATTAAAATTTATCTTTCGAAAAATATAAAAAACAACTTAACCAACGTTTAGTTCTCAAAGAACTACGTAGGTCTGATTTCCTTATCACAATTGAGGAATACGTAGGAGCAAGGGAAACACCCTTGTCGACCAAAAAAAGATAAAAAATACAAAAGGAATAAAAAGACATAAAAAACATAAAAAGGAAAATAAAACAAATTGAAGTCATATTTGCACACTTGATTAAAGGCTGTCGTCCCTTGTGACGAACGTGCGGGGTGCTAATACCTTCTCCGTGCGTAAATACAACTCCCAAACCTTTCACACTTAAAGTTTGTAGACCACACCTTTTCCGGTTTTTCTGACGTTTTCCTCGAATAAACGTTGGTGGCGACTCTGCGGATTTTCCTCCCATGGAAGATGCACCTGTAAGCCCTCGCGTCGCCCTCCCGCCGAAGGGTAGGTTGCGACAGTAGGTAAATTATCTTTTTACCATATAGGGTCATTTGTTGTGTATGCATTATATATTGATGCATTAGATCATAAACTCCGAGATTGTTAAAGCATTTGACCTTCAAACAGATTTCAAAACAAAAATTCTCAATGATTCAAAAGAATAAGTGAACGAATCCCAGGAAATCAGTAGGGGTATGATAAATGCTTACAGTTTTCTGCATTACTGGGTCATGATAATTGAGCTCCAAAATATTTTCATGAATTCCATCCAGAATCAAGTTACTATCATCATTGCACATTAACATTCCCATATTACCATGAAGAGATATTTGAACATAAGATGGAGAAATGAGTAAAACAGTAAAATATGGCCTACCGATTTGAAACAAGGGAGTACAAGGAGTCAAATTCAAAGGACTTGCCTCCATGAGATTTTTTGTTCTTCTCTTGTGGAATATCTACACAAAGAATATCCCCCAATGCTAAATATGGTAAATTTAAAGTAGTACTTTTAGACAATTACTGGATTACCTCTTTCTAGATGTCTAGAACATTCTTTGACGTGTCCTTCTGGCCAACAACTTGAGAACCAATATCAAACTAAGCACAAGTATAGCAAGTGAATATTAATCCAACATCTAATGAACATAACACATTTTCTTCATTCAAGCAAAATCTACTCCAAATTTTGAAGTGAAGGGCCATGGAGCCACAAAAATATTATGATACCAATTATAGGGCCAAAGAGAGACAAGTTTCTGATACATATTCACTTCCTTTAATATATTAAATGATGTCAGGAGTTTTCTGACAAAAAAACCTAGCAAACTGTTAACCGACTCTAACAGTTAGTCCGTGTACTGAGTAAGGTTGCAAATTCACAAAAAATAGTGGAATGAAGTCATAGTTGAAATAGTGAAAGCAAGTGGACATATTGTGGCCAAATTTATGCTACACCCAACATTGAACATACATTCTGCCACCATGGGCTATGGAATGCCCTGCAATGTGGCCACTACAACCTCTATTGAAACCTCCACGACTACCAAAAGGCAGGTAGTCGAGATTTGATGACCCTGAGTGAAGTGGTTAGGCAAAATGTGCATGAGGAGGATTGTAAGAAGATAATACACAGGCTAATAAGGAAGATTCTGAATGATATACCAATGTCATTGCCTCATTTCTGAACTTTTCAAGATAAGCTTTGTGTGCAAGAAGCATGATGTTGTAAGTATCATTGTATATCACGATTCGGTTGTAAATATAGCTTTAGTTAGTTATAATTAGTTGTCAAACTGTTATGACATATATATAGTTAATTAGTTACTCTTTTTTTGTTTTGAATCCTTTGTATATACATAATTTCTTGTAGCACATTCACCAATAAATTTCAATCTGTTTTTATTCTTCACTTTAATATCTGACATGGTATCAGAAGTTACTCTTTCCACACCTATTGCTTCCTCTTGAAGCTTATCTCTGTGTATTTCCTTCTTCTTTATGATTGTTTAATTCTAAATCATTTCTTTCCTTCTCTCCTTGGTTATGGCTTCCATTGATGATTCTAACCCCTTAATTTTTCATTCATTCGATAATCTTGGCATTGCTCTAGTTTCACACCCCCTTACAAGTGAAAATTACAATTCTTGGAAGAAAGCAATGCACATGGCACTTCATAGGAAGAACAAATATGGGTTTGTCCATGGTTCAATTCCTGAACCTGCTTTAGGTCACTCCACCCATGCTTTGTGGCATCGCAATGATAGTATTGTCTCATCCGGGCTCCTTAATTCGTTATCAAAGGGATGCAAGTGAGTATCTTACACTATTCTTCTGCCAAAGCAATTTGGGATGATCTCAAAGAATGTTTCGAACAACATAATGGTCCTCTAATTTTTCAGCTTAAGCATGAATTGATCACTTTGCAAAAAGGGTCCATGTCTGTTTCTTCCTTCTACTCCAAGCTTCGTTCTCTCTGGGAGTCGCTATTAGAACTGAAACCATCACATAGTTGCACCTGTGGAGGAATTAAACCATGGTGCGATTTTGAGCAGCTGGAGTATGCTATGCAGTTCTTGATGGGGCTGAACGAATCTTTCTCTACTATCAAAGGTTAAATTCTATCCATGGATCCTTTTCCCTCAGTTACTAAGGTTTTTGCCTTAATTGTACAAGAAGAAAAGCAAAATGAGGTTGATGCATCCATGTATGGAACTTCTGCTAGTGAGGTTTCACATGCTTTTGCATTCAAGTATTCTTCTGATGCAAGAAATAATTCTAACAATCTCTCCAAAGACTCTTCCAAGAACCGCCCCTTATATGCTCATTGTGGTATGTTGGGTCATACTCAGGATCGTTGTTTCAAGTTGCATGGCTATCCTCTAAATTATAAGAAGAATGGATATTCCTCAGTGGTCAAGAAGCAATCTTCTTCCTCCTCTGAACCATCACACAAGGTTGTTGTTAGTCGTCTTAAACGACTAACTTTTGTATAGAAAACTTTTACAAAATGTATATAAATCCCCAATTTAAAGTTCTTTTGTAGGATTGTAAATAAATTTTGCTTTGTTTTGATCTCTATTCATTAGAAGCCTCTTTACATGGAATTAATGTTAAATTCTCTTCAATTTCAGGCAAAAAAGGAGCAAATTTGAAGAAGTGCCAAAGTGGATGTTGCGCCAAGCGAGCTAAGCCCAACACAAGAGCGCTTAGCGAGTCAAGGGAATCAGGAAGGGCATCTACTACGCAAGCTCGCGCTTAGCGCAATATTAGCTTGCTAAGCGAGTCGTCTATCGCTTTCTAGGCTCAGCGTGAGATTGGTGCTAAGCTCATATTCACTTACTCGCACTAAGTGCGAAAATGGCGCTAAGCATGACGTCTAGGTTTTTTAAGCCCTTTTTAAGCCTAATTTGCACAGAAACATAGAGCTTTTTTTTTTAAAGAGAATAATCACCACAGAGAGCTCTTGGGTGTGAACTTCAGAGAATGAAGAAGCAGAACATGGAGCCAAGTTTCCAACTTTTAGAGAGATTAGGGAGCTTTTGAGTGATTGTGAGGTGCTAAGAGGTGGAGGAGACATTCCCCTTCTCGTGTAAGCAAGAAATTTCTCTTGATTCCCTTTCTTTATCGTAAAAGGAGCTTCCTTGCCATGGAAGGCTAAAACCCTCAGTTGGGGATTTCTATTGAACAGTTGATGTAAAACCTTTTTCACATCTAATTAAGTGTGTCATATGTGTTTGTTGCTTCTATCGGTGCTTGATTGTTGCATGCTTTTGGTCTAATCACCCATTGGTGTGTGCTGTTAGGAACTTTAGCACTGGGAAATGTATTGTTTCCTTAGAACTTGATAGAGCAGGGCTAGATAACTACATTGCTAGGGATAGGGTGCAGGGTTTTAGTTTTTATTATGCTGTGATTATAATGCAGTTTAAATTAAGCCGAGTTCAACAAGAGGGATCTGAGAACGAAGTTTAGTTTAAATTAGTCTAAACTTGCGAGACATCGAGATTTAGTACTTGAGCCTTTGGCATAGAACACATGAACATCCTTAATTAGAGAAACAACTTTAATTGCATCATCTTGTTCAGAAGGAAGACCCAACGCTTATTTGCTCACTTTTACTACTTTTCCATTAGGATACATCATACTTTTACTTCAATTCACATTTATTAATTTTTGTTTACAAAATGCCTGATTATTGAACAAAACTTTGCTAAATAAACAAGTTCCCTATGTTCGATACTCGGATCATTCCATTTTAATTAAATACTTGGCAACCCGGTGCACTTGCCGGTTAAACCACTTCCACATAAAACGAGTAATTACAGATTTTGGAAAAAGGAACTGTGGAAGGGGGTCAACTGTTGCTCACCAAGTATCTGTTGATATGCCTCAATCACAACCTTCTTCTGTTGACTTGGGTTCCCAGTTTCAACTTACTGTTCAACAATATAGCCAATTGATGAATCTTTTAGAAAGTCATGCTACCAATGTTGTCATTCCTTAAGTGGTATGCTTATTTCTACTTCCAATTTTATTCATGATTGTTGGATTTTAGATTTTGGTGCAAGCATTCATATTACTTGCTCTCTTCATCATTTTAGATCCTACCAGCATATTTATGATAAAACTGTAACTCTGCCTAATAGTGACATTATACCCATTCTTGCCATTGGTTCAGTTTGCTTAACCAACACCTTAGTCTTGCATAATGTTGCTTACATTCCTAAATTCAAATTCAATTTAATTTCAGTTAGTGCCCTACTAATTAATCCTAATTTGTCCATTTTTTTTTCCAAAATGAGTTTGATATTCAGGAGAAGCAAGCTTGCAAGAGGATTGGTAAAGGGTATCTCATCTAAGGCCTTTATGTCCTAAACCTCAAGGACACTCATGATTGCAAATTTACTTTTTCTGTTATCAATTCACACGTAAATTCCACTCTTTGTAAAAATGCTAATATTTGGCATTCTAGGTTTAGTCATATATCAAACAAAGTTTTCAATCATTTGAATAATAATATTGGTTTACAATTCTCTCCTAATTTCTTTTCTTCTAATTGTTCTGTTTGTCCACTTGCTAAATTTAAAAGATTATCCTTTACTAATTTCTGTTCTTCTAATTTATCTGATTTACCTTTTGATTTACTCTACTGTGATATATGGGGTCCCTATGCCCACCCTACATATAAGGGGCAGACATTTTTCCTTACATCAGTAGATGATTGCTCAAGATTCACTTGGCTATTTCTACTTAAACACAAATCTGAAGCTTCGGTTTATGTGAAACAATTTTTCACTGTGGTTCAAACTTAGTTTGGTGTTTCCATCAAGTGCCTCAAATCTTATAATGCTAAAGAGCTTGCTCTCACTCAGTTTTTGGCTTCCATAGGCACTCTTCATCAATTTTCCTGTATTCAGAGACCAAAACAAAATTCAGTGGTGGAAAAGAATCATTAACATCTTCTCAATGTAGCCAGAGCTTTGTACTTCCATTCTAAAGTCCCTATATCATTTTGGGGAGATTGTGTTACCACTGCAACCTTTCTCATCAACATAACTCCTTCATCGTTACTGAAACACAACTCACCACTCAACATTTTGTTCAATAAGGAACCAGATTATCATGCCTTGAGGAGTTTTGGTTGTTTGGCCTTTGCCTCCATTCTTCCATCATCAAGGAACAAGTTCTCCCCTAAAGCAGTACCTACAGTATTTGTTGGCTATCCAAGAGGTTATAAAGGATAAAAATTGTATAGCTTGGACACTAACAAGTTTTTTGTGTCTAGAGATGTTGTTTTCCATGAATCCATTTTTCCCTTTCAAACCATTTTATAGAACCAAGTCATTCCTGATTCCTTACTTAATTTGGTTATCCTCATTCCTCTCACTAATAGAGTAACAGCCACACCTAGCACCACCTTTCTTTGTTTCTTTGTTTCTTCTTCTTCACATGTTTTAAGATGTAATGAAATGCATGAAGGGACAGATCGAGGGAATGACCAATCTGCTCCTTCATCGCCTCTAGCATTCATGTCAATACTCCCCTGTTAACAACAATTATAGAATAAAATTAATACAATTTATGTAAAGGAAAAGGTAAAAATAGAAATCACTTTTAAATGTTCAACTCATCAAACCATATCAATGTCAAGAATTTGAAGATTGGGGCAACGCTTGATCACTTCTAAGCCCTCAACCCAATCCCTAGTATAATCCGAATAGCCCAATTCTAGGTGGGTTAAATTTTGAAACTCAAGAATCAAGTCCGCTTCCTCTTTGTCCTTCATCTGGTATCACAACAACAAAACATTAGAAACCCCTTCTTCCTTAAAAATATGGAAAGTAACAAAAAAATATCACACTCAGTAGTACCCAATCTATGCGCAGAAACTTAACATTATTAACACCTCCAATAGAACATGGCCTATCACAATCGTGGCTCTAACCAACTTGGGCAATCTTTCAAAGATAGCTCACACACGAGAACTTGAGATTCAAACTCCCACCAGGAAGCTCTGTCGTATCCCTACTCTCCAGTATAAATGATTGCAAATGCAGGGTTTTTAGTAAGGGTAGATCAATAGATGAAAAACCGAATGAAAAATGGTTCCTATTTAAGCCC
Source organism: Glycine soja (assembly GCF_004193775.1). Taxonomy (NCBI): domain Eukaryota; kingdom Viridiplantae; phylum Streptophyta; class Magnoliopsida; order Fabales; family Fabaceae; genus Glycine; species Glycine soja. The sequence continues at coordinate 30,176,779 of NC_041021.1, forward strand.
CTAATAAGTTTGAGCACCACAAGGGTTTTGCAATTGAACAAGGCCGAGCATCTTAGTTAGAATAGTGAGACTTTCAAGATAAGTTGAGCGTTGGTTTGTAGTTTTTTAAGGCAACGAATGCATGTGCGTGGAGATTGGGGTTTAAACAAAGGTTTAGTAGACATACCTAATAAGGAGGATGTAGATGTCATGTTCGAACCAGAAAGAGGATAGCTTCTGGCGGTGAAGAATCCAAGTTAATCTCATGAGCAATGAACACCTGTGCCTCTGTATCTTCACCGACTTCGTGGGGATCTCCATGGTGATGGAGGCACGGACAGAGAGAGAGCAAGGAGGAGAAAGAGATTGAAAAGAAGATGAAAATAAGGAGTGAGAGAGAACCCGATCACATTCCCTGAAGACATTGTATTCTCGCATTCTACGTCGATTCTATAAGAATCGATGTCGTAATTCATTTTCAAAGACAATTTTGATATAATCCTCTTTGAAAATTTCTAGTTATTTACAAAAATGTCACCACTTATGACATCATTTTTTGTACAACTATCATAAAACTTTCGTCGTAGAAGACCATTTTTGTGGTAGTGATTTTATCATTTTATAAAAATAAACTCTATTTTACTACCTATCAAATGAATAAATAAAATATTTTTAAGAACATATATTTATTTTATTTGTCTCTTTATTTATTTAATTCCAAAATCTTCATTATTTTTCTAAAACTCTATTTATTTTAAATATAATCCTTTTTAATTTATTTTACCAAAAAAATGCGGTGTTTAAAAAGGTCGAGAGAGACACATGGGGTTTGGAGTTAGGGAGTGGTCCTTGGAAGAGGTGTTAGGGTGGTACTTTAAGAGTTGAAGCTTGAGTTGCATTTGATATATTTTGTGTTGAAACAACAAGATCTATAAAATAGAAAGAAAAAAAAAAGGTGAAAGCTAGGTTGACCCATTTCCCCTCAACTTGCAACTTTTGCAAATAATAAACAACAAATGAATAAAAGGAAATGAAATAACATTGGAGATAAAATAAACCCTAAAGCCTCTTCATATACCGAAGCATCATTGGGAGCATTTGAATATGCAAGAGCAATGTTGCCATAATAGATATCTTAGTTGTGAAGAGAGTGAGGATGAAAGAGAAGAGAACAAATGAGAAAGTGAAGACTAGAGTATAGAAAAAAAAAGGAGAGAGCAAGTACAAGAATAGAAGGAGAGAGACCAAGGATAAGAGAGAAGAGAACAAGGATTAGAACGAGAGAGATAGAGAAGACAACTATCATGGAAGATGATGACAACAAAAGTAAGGCTGACAACTGTGCATGTTTAGTATTCTAAAAAAATTATGATGACGTATGCAAATATTAATGCAATTGGTAGTTACTCGCTACAAACAATCAAAAGTAATGGTCCCTTAAACTACATCTTCAATCGGTCCTCAAAGAATCTGTCCATTTAATATATAGATGAATTAACTGGACCTCATAATAAAGAACCACATTTATTATTTGTAGAAGCAAGCTTCATGATGAATCAAGATTGATTCAAAGAAGTTTTGATGATAACAAAGGTGATGACAAAAAGCTCAAAAGTCAAGAACACTTCATGATAACAAAGATGATGATCTCAGGATTCAAAGAATGAGTTCAAGATTGAATCAAGAACACTTCAAGGTTCAAAGAGGAAATTTGATTTCAAGAATCAAGAATCAAGTTTCAAGATTCAAGTTCCAAGAATCAAGATCAAGATTCAAGAATCAAGAGAAGACTCAATCAAGATAAGTATTAAAAAGTTTTTTCAAAAACTGAGTAGCACATTGTCATACCCTAATTTCGTCCGGGGATTATTACTTGATGACATGCAACCTTTGATTGGCCGCTTCGAGACACTTGGCACCCTTTGTTGCACAATATGTGAAGTCCCGAGACGCGCCGGAAATCAAAAGAAAGCATGGTTACGCGATCCGTGAAATTTTGTAATGTGGCGGAAACCAAAAGGACGTGTTGTTACGCAATCCGTGAGTTTCCGTAACTTCTTCGAAAGCTAAAAAAGAGTAAATATATAATCCGTAAGGATCCGTAACCTTACGGAAAGAAAATAATTATCGTTACGAAATTCGTAAAGTTTCGTAACGTTATGGAAAAAGAATCACCAAAAAAGGTAAAGGGGGGGTGAACTTATCAAGATAGGGGTGTAAATAGCAATTCAAATCTAGGCCCTTCCAAAACATTTTGGAAGTTGGTTTGCTTAAGGAGGAAGCAAATGGGCAGCAAGCTCCTCCACGTTTTTGAAAAATGGTTTTCGGGGCTTCCGCGGCTTCCGTAATACTTTCGTAAAATTTCTGAAAAACCTTGGGTAAGCATATTCCACTTAACATTGGTGAAAAGGAAGAGAAAAATGATGAAAGTTAAGTCATATATGCTTCCGTAACTTTTCCGTAAATTACGAAAGAAGGTGGGGTGAACTTATCAAGATAGGGGTGAAAATAGCAATTTGAGTCTAGGCCCTTCTGGAACATTTTGGAAGTTGGGTTGCTTAAGGAGGAAGCAACTGGGCGGCAAGCTCCTCCACGTTTTTGAAAAATGGTTTTCGGGGCTTCCGCAGCTTCCGTAATACTTCCGTAAAATTTCCGAAAACCTTGGGTAAGCATATTCCACGTAACATTGGTGAAAGGGAAGACAAAAAAGATCAAAATCAAATTCGAAAACACTTCCGTAAGGCTTCCCTAACTTTTCCGTAAAATACAAAAAGGGGGGTGAACTTAGTAATTCGGGTGCGCTTAGAAATCTTCTTCATTAAGTCTCTGGGCGGCAAGCACCTCCCTTTTTTTCTATAAATAGGGGAGGGGGGAGCTATTTCAAAATGTTCAAGACCCCTTTGGTTATGCATTTCGGCTATTTTGGGCAAAAAACACGTTTTCGTGAAGAAAAATCGAGTCGAAGTGCTTCCGTAACGCTTCCGTAAGCGATTATGTGGAAATTCTTCATCGTTCTTCATGGTTCTTCACCGTTCTTCATCCGTTCTTCGTTCGTTCTTCATTCTTCAACGGGTAAGTTTTCGAATCCGAGACTTTCAATTCATTTCTTGTTTTGCGTACTTTCACTTTAATTTCGTTTACTTTCAGTTTTCTTTTCTTCCGTTTTTAACCGTTTATTTAAGCCGTTTTCTCGCCTATTAAATGATAAAATGAATTTCAACCGATCATTTGTGTTGTAATCTCGTTTAATCACTGTTAAAACAAAATCTAACCGATCGTTCACGTTGTAACCACGGTTAAACCAAAAAGAGGTAAAATAATAATATAATAATCAAAAAATATCTTTTAGTAAAATAAACCAAAAAAAAATCAATCGGACGTTTTCTCTTTGGGATTTCTCATTCTTAATTGAATTGACTAATAACTAAAGTGAAACTAAGGCTAAAATCAATTCGCCAAGTCAAGCTTGTCCACAAAAAATCACTAAAAAAGGGATTTGAAAGTTTATTATCTCAGTCTTTCTTACCAAGTTAATGGATCATTTTTAAGGTCCAACACCTTTAAATGATCACCTTTCAAGTAAAAAGAAATCGTGTGATTCACCCTTAAGAAAGAACTACGTAGGTCTGATTTCCTCTTCGATGGAGGGTACGTAGGAGCAAGAGCCCCGCTTTTGTCGACCTCAAAAATAAAAAGGAAATAAAAGTTAAGATAACACAATTTCACAATTCTAGAAAATAGGCTGTTGTCCTTTGAGACAAACGTGAGAGGTGCTAATACCTTCCTCAAACGTAAATACAACTCCCGAACTTAGAATTTTCGTTTCGACCGGTTTCCTTCGGTTTTTCCGACGTTTTCCACAAATAAACGTTGGTGGCGACTCCGCGCATCTTTCCTCCTTTGGAAAGTGCACCCGTGAGCCTCGCCTTCGCTCGCCCGCAAAAGGGCACGTTGCGATAGTTGGCGACTCCACTGGGGACCTTTTTGTGAGTTAGGCCGATTCTAAGGAATTGTGGATTTGTGAAACTTCGTGTGTGCATTTGTTGAACTGTGTAAATTGTAAATAACTGTTGTCTATTTCGCATTCTTTACACTGCATTCTAAGCACCCACGGGTTTGAGTAAAAAAGGGGGCCCTACACCCGGGTTCATGGGAATTTAAGGAGTGGAGGTGAATCTATCATCATGCTAGGTCTCCGACTTGCTTGATGATAGTGAAACCTCGTCTAGAGCTTTCTCTCTTTATAATATGTTGTCGCTGGTAATCCATACCGCCACAATATTGTTATCTTGAGTGATGATACCTCTAGAAAACAGCCGTGTGAGTTATGAATTGTTGGGGAGTAGTTATTAGAGACCCCTAGATATTGTCCTATAGGTTCCCAAAATAGGGGCAAAGGGCAAACACGCTCTGTGCCGTTTGTTCTCATGCATCTTTTGATAAATAGCACTAGTTTATAGTTTTGCTAGTGATGTTTGGTTTCTTCAGAGTAATGCGTAACCTTTTTAATTCTACGTTGAGGCGCCATCATGCCCTAAACGTAGCATTAAAATTGGATCTCTGCGGTCTCGTATGTGTGAATTACCCATTTGTGTTGTTTTCTTTCCGTTTCATGCATACGCATAGCATCATTCATGTCGGAGTCTTGATCCACCCCTTTTTTAGGTAAATGATGGGGACAAATCAAAATGGCAAAAGGTTTTATCAAGTCAAGGTTAAAAGTCTAGATGTCACCAGCCTCAAGGAATTGGGAAGATTGATGGGACCTCTCCAAAGGCAAGCCTTCCGCAAAGTGTACGGGAAGATTCTAGATTTGACCGCAGTGGAGGTATTTACGGAAGCTGTGGTATCCCTCGCCCAATACTATGACCAGCCGTTGAGGTGTTTCACGTTTGGGGACTTCCAAATGGTACCGACTATTGAAGAGTTTGAGGAAATATTAGGATGCCCTCTTGGGGGGAGAAAATCGTATCTTTTCTCCGGGTTTCTTCCCTCCTTGAGCAAGATTGCAGCTGTGGTTGGAGATTCGGCAAAAGAGATGGATCACATGAAGCAAACCCGGAACGGCGTAATGGGCCTGCCTCGGAAATACTTGGAAGGCAAGGCAAGGGATATGGGGAGCCAAGAGAAGTGGGGCCCGTTTGCGGATATATTAGCTTTGTTGATTTTTGGGGTTGTCCTCTTTCCGAACGTTGACGGTTTGGTGGACTTAGCCGCCATTGATGCTTTCCTCGCATATCACCATAGCAAGGAGAGTCCAATGGTGGCTATCTTGGCACATTTGTTTGACACCTTTGACCGGAGGTGTGAGAAAAACAGTGCACGGATTGTTTGTTGTTTACCCGCTCTCTGTGTGTGGTTGGTTTCACACCTATTCCAACAAGACACAAGACACCCGTGTTCGCTTCAAAGTTATCGCTTATGCGCCCAAAAAGGAAGAGTTGATTGGGACCAACATTTGGCTGGGATAGGAGGCAACGCAATCAATTGGTTTCCTCGTTGGAAGGAAGGCAAGGAAGGAGTTCTTTTATCGTGTGGGGACAACCCTAATGTTCCATTGATAGGGACTAGGGGTTGTATTAATTATAATCTCGCACTCGCCATAAGACAGCTAGGGTACCCTATGAAGGGAGCGCCAACAGAAGAAAGTCTCTCGCCTTTCCTTGTAAGGGATCTAGGCGCGCAAAGTTCAAGGTGATACAAAGAGTCCACAAGGCGTGGAGAAGTCCGTTGAGGAAAGACAAGGAGCTTAGAGGCATCCGAAATGGCGTCATCAGTGGTTATCATGGATGGCTAAGAGTTCACACGCGAGGGTTAGATTGGCTCTCCAAATTGAAAGTTATCAGTGAGGAGAACTTCGAAGCTCTGGAGGAAGATGAAGATGTCCAAGCTCTAAAATTAGAGCTAAGGAAGGCGAGACTCGCCAAGGAGAAGTTCAAATCAGCCGCTGCACACATCCGGAAAGAGTGCACCGAGTTACAAGAGGAAAACGCGGCCACTGCAAAAGCCCTGGAACAAGAAACCAAAAGGGCCCGCAAGGAGGAACATGGCCGAAAGAAACTCCGAGGAGCATTGTGGGGTAGCAACAATGAGCTCAAGCTCCGAAGAGAGGAAAGAGACCGGTCACGGGTGCATGGCATGATCTTAAAAGAAGAGTTAGCTGCGTGCGCAAGGTCCAAGAGGAGTTTGGCTCAACACTTGGAAGCCACGGAGTAAAGCATGCTAGCTATCATAGGGCAATACAAGGAAGAGTTGAACCAGTCTGTGACCCATGAACAAAAGCTAGCGGAGGATTTTGCATAAGTGTACGCTGAAAAAGAAGCAAGAGGGAGGGTGATTGATGCATTGCATCAAGAAGCGACTATGTGGATGGATAGGTTCGCCTTGACCTTGAATGGAAGTCAAGACCTCCCGCATCTATTAGCCAAAGCAAAAGCCATGGCCGAAGTGTGTACGGCTCCCGAGGAGATTCATGGGCTAATCAATTACTGTCAACACATGATAGATTTGATGGCCCATATAATTAGAAACCGTTAGGTTCTCTTGTAACACCTTTGTATAATCTTGGCTAGATGAAAGCTTTGTTCTTTTTATAAAATGAGAAGTTCTGAACTCATCACATTATCTAAAAAACCTTGGGGTGGATCCAAGTGCTCCGATCATTCATTTGCATATTCATGTTTTGGTGGCATACTCACCGTTGTTTATTTCTTTAGGAATTTCATCATAACTAAGAAAGCACAAAGGCACCCCTATAACACTCGATCCAGAAAAATGGATAATGAAGAGGGCGTGCAGGAACAGATGAAGGCCGATCTATCGGCCTTAAAAGATCAAATGGCTTCCATCTCGGAGGTCATGTTAAAACTCCAGAAAACTATAGAGGATAAAGCCACGGCAACCGCCTCCAGTACAGTTAGGGAAGCGGAGCCGGTGCTGCAGCCCGCCTTAAATCCGGGCCGAGACAGAAGCACAGCAGTGTTTGGTCAGAGGTATAGTCCGCAAGCTTACCCCTATGGCTTGCCTCTGGACTTCACTCCCCGTGCCACCCCGAAAGATTTAAGCCAAGCCCCTACTTTCGAGGGGCAACTCCCACCTTATGACGACTATCCCGGGCAAGACGATGAGGAAGGAGATACCCATCTCGGTCCCCTGCTCTGCCTCAAAGATCCGTCCCCCCATGAACTACCCCAACCAAACATAGTCCGCCATATCCCAGCTTCACCCACACCCGTAAAAGAATTTGTTCCCTTCATCGAAAATAAGGGAAAGATTGAGGCGCTTGAAGAGAGGTTGAGAGCAGTCGAGGGCCTCGGCAATTACCCATTCTCGGATCTAGCGGACTTATGTCTAGTACCCAATATCGTCATTCCTCCCAAGTTCAAAGTACTGGACTTTGATAAGTACAAAGGGACGACATGTACGAAAGGGCATCTTCGGATGTATTGCCGAAAAATGGGGGCGTATTCTGTGGACGAAAAGTTGTTGGTCCATTTCTTTCAAGACAGCTTGGCCGGAGCAACTGTAGCATGGTATACCAATCTGGAAGCTTCCCAGATCCGATCATGGAAGGACTTGGCAACTGCCTTCATTAGGCAGTACCAATACAATATGGATATGGCTCCCGATCGGAACCAGCTTCAGAGTATGACTAAGCGAGAGCATGAGTCCATTAAGGAATATGCCCAAAGATGGAGAGATCTTGCAGCCCAAGTCGTACCGCCCATGACGGAGAGGGAGATGATCACAATTATGGTAGATACGTTACCCACGTTCTACTATGAAAAGCTGATAGGCTACATGCTAGCTAACTTTGCGGATCTCGTCTTCGCCGGAGAAAGGATTGAATCCGGACTACGAAAAGGCAAGTTCGAATATGCTTCCAATGTGGCCCCCAACAACAACAGAAGAGCCCCAATAGTGGGCGCGAGAAAAAAGGAAGGAGACGCCCACACGGTCACCACCGCCCCGATGTGGATGAAAGCACCCCAAAATATCCAAAGCTCATACCAGCCCAATCCCCCAAAATTTTCAATCCGAGCCAGGAGTTCCCCCCCGACTCAAGTAAAAGGACCGCCCGCAGCAGAGAGAACGCCGGCCCAACGCACAGCTCCAGCCATGCCCCGGCCAGTCAACAATACGACCCCCGACACGAGCTATAATAATGCACAGAGCCCACTCCTGAAAGATAACTTATCTCCTATTCCCATGGCATACTCTGAATTATGGCCTTCATTATTGGAGAATCATTTGGTGGTAGCCATACCCGGGAGGGTCTTCCAGCCACCCTACCCCAAGTGGTATGACCCGGGTGCCAAGTGTGCGTACCATAGTGGAGCTCCCAGACACAACATTGACTCCTGCCGCCCGTTCAAGTATAAAGTGCAGCACCTAATCAGTGCCGGCTGGCTATCGTTATAAGAGGAAGGCCCAAATGTTAAAACTAACCCGCTAGCTAGTCATGGAAAGGCTAGCGTAAACGCCATCCAAGAGGATGGGCCATCGCGGGCAAGGAGATTAGGAGAGGTGGCTACTTCCAGACGTTTTATCTACCAATCGCTGCAAGCGGCATGTATGGTCTCCCGTGGCGGAGGCGAAAGGGATGAATGTTTGTTTCACCTTGGGGAGTCGCACGACATGGAAACCTGTCCCGCGGTAGAAGAATTGCTTCAGCGGCTCATGGATTGCGGGCAGCTTGAAGTGTCCATAGGAGGGAGGGAAGAACCACAAATTTGCATGCAGTCGGAAGAGAAGAAGGTTCCTGTGACCCCCAAGGCCCTAGTGATATGTTTTACTAGGAAAGGGACCGGCTCCACACCCATATACCCCCGGACAGTGCCCAAGCCAACGCCATTTGCATATCAAAGTAATAAGGCCGTTACGTGGAAGTATACCCCTCCCGCGTTCAGCGAAAGAGTTGCAACCGAAGTTGACTCCCTGTCAGCTAAGGTGACCAACATCACCGGCCTCAGTGGCGTAACCCGCAGTGGTCGAGTGTTCGCTTCCCCTCACCCGGCGGATTTTCCCTCCAAGGGGAAAGCGCCTATGGTCCAAGAGCCCACAGACGTAGCCACCCCCTCGAAAGAAGTAGATCCTCCAGTGGTAAGAGGGGCTGAAAAGAAAGAAGGTCTTCAAGGAAAGACGGTGACTTTGGAAGAGGCCCATGAGTTCCTTTGCCTCATCCAACAAAGCGAGTTTAAGGTAGTCGAGCAACTGAATAAAACTCCAGCAAGGATCTCGTTGCTTGAACTGCTCATAAACTCCGAGCCTCATCGTACGCTGTTGATAAAAGTCCTCAATGATATCTCAGTGGAGGGTTTTGAAGGCATCGTTAATCATATAACCACCAACAATTATATCGCGTTTGCGGAAGAAGAGATTCCCGTAGAGGGGAAAGGACACAACAAGGCTCTTCATGTGTCGGTAAAGTGTATGGACCATGTTGTCGCAAAGGTGCTTATCGACAATGGATCGAGTTTAAATGTAATGCCAAAGACCACTTTGGAAAAGCTTCCTTTTAGTGCGTCACGTTTAAAACCGAGCTCGATGGTGGTGCGAGCCTTTGATGGTACTCGGTGGGAAGTGATGGGGGAAATCGACATTCCCATTCAGATAGGCCCCCACACTTGCAATGTGGTGTTTCAAGTAATGGATCTAAATCCCGCCTATAGCTGCCTCTTGGGAAGACCTTGGATTCATGCCCTGGGAGTGGTCCCTTCAACGCTTCACCAGAAATTGAAGTTCGCAGTGGGTGGACTTTTAGTGATAGTGTCGGGTGAAGAGGATATGTTAGTGAGCTTTCCCTCCTCCGCCCCATACGTAGAAGCGGCGGAAGAATCATTGGAAACGGCTTTCCAATCCTTCGAGGTGGTGAGCTGCGCCTCTGTGGAACCAAGTCCGTTGCTACCTTCTCTCTCCAACGCGGCCATAATGGTGGCGCGTGTTATGCTCAGGAACGGATTTGAGCCCGGAATGGGTCTAGGCAAGGACGGCCTCGGAAATGCCGATGTGGTCGATATCATGGGAAATCCATACAAATATGGATTAGGGTATGAACCCGGGATGCTGGGGAGGAGGAATGTGCCGTCAAGACTTCGGGCGGATAGGGTATGGCCTGGCCGTATTAGCCAGTGTTTCATCAGTGCCGGAACGGTGTCCGAGGAGGAGGTGGCCGCAGTAGAAGAGGAGTTCCCTCAAGACCCGCCAAGTTTTGTGCAACCATGCCATCCCAATTCTCAAGTGGGGAACTGGCGCCTGATAAGCCAGTCGGAAGTCTATACTGCTGATTCAATGTAATTAGAGCCTATAGATTTCCTTTCTCTTTTGTTTTGTGAAACCTACCTTATTAAATAAAACAAAGAGATCTTGTTTCATCTGTTCTTGCAATTCCACCTTTTCTCATATCATTTTGCATGTTTTGTCTTGTTTGGTATAGATTCTTTGAGGATCCTAACAACAAAGGTTTGACAATCGATTTCGATCGAGATATAAGCCAAACGATAAACAAGGAAGAGGAAGAGGATGTCCTTTCACCAGAGTTAGAGAGGTTGGTCGCTCAGGAAGAACGTGAAATGAAGCCTCACCAAGAAGAAACCGAATTGGTAAACTTGGGGACCACGGAGGAAAAGAAAGAAGTAAAGGTAGGAACCGGTATGACTGCGCCTATCCGCCAAGGCTTGATAACCCTTCTTGAAGAGTATCAAGATGTCTTTGTGTGGTCATATCAAGACATGCCCGGTCTGGATTCCGACATTGTGCATCATAAGTTGCCTTTAAATCCTGGGTCTTCCCCGGTTAAGCAAAAGTTACGAAGAGTGAGACCCGAGATGTCTTTAAAAATTAAAGAAGAAGTAAGGAAACAATTTGATGCAGGGTTCTTAGCTGTAGCTCGGTACCCAGAGTGGATGGCCAACATTGTCCCAGTCCCGAAAAAGGACGGCAAGGTTCGAATGTGTGTAGACTACCGGGACTTGAACCGAGCCAGTCCTAAAGACAATTTTCCCCTGCCACACATTGATATATTGGTAGATAATACAGCCAAGTTCGCCCTTTTCTCATTTATGGATGGTTTCTCGGGGTATAATCAAATAAAGATGGCACCCGAAGATGTAGAGAAGACCACTTTCGTCACCCTATGGGGGACGTTCTGCTATAAAGTGATGACCTTCGGGCTGAAAAATGCTGGGGCAACCTATCAGCGTGCCATGGTGGCGTTGTTCCATGATATGATGCATAAGGAAATAGAGGTCTACGTAGATGACATGATTGCCAAGTCTCGAACTGAGGACGAACACCTTGTCAATCTGCGTAAGCTGTTTGGAAGGTTGCGGAAATACCAACTAAAACTAAACCCAACCAAATGCACCTTCGGGGTAAAGTCGGGGAAGTTGCTAGGATTTATCGTAAGTCAGAAAGGGATAGAGATAGATCCTGAGAAAGTGAAGGCCATCCTTGAAATGCCGGAACCATGCACGAAGAAGCAGGTTCGGGGGTTCTTGGGCAGGTTGAATTATATTGCAAGATTTATCTCGCAACTCACCCCTACCTGTGAGCCCATTTTCAAGCTATTACGTAAGAACTAGGCGGTCCTGTGGAACAGTGACTGCCAAGAGGCCTTCGAGAAGATCAAACAGAGTCTCGCAAACCCCCCGGTGCTCATGCCACCTGTAACAGGAAGACCTCTTTTCCTGTACATGACCGTGTTGGACGAGTCTATGGGGTGCCTGTTGGGTCAGCACGATGATTCTGGGAAAAAGGAGCAAGCCATCTACTATCTAAGCAAGAAGTTTACCGCATGTGAGATGAATTACTCAATGCTGGAAAGGACGTGTTGTGCTCTAGTATGGGAATCACATCGGCTTAGGCAGTACATGCTCAGCCATACCACGTGGCTTATCTCCAAAATGGATCCCGTGAAATACATCTTTGAGAAACCGTCCCTCACAGGACGAATCGCTAGGTGGCAGGTACTATTATCTGAATTCGATATCGTTTATGTCACCCAAAAGGCGGTAAAGGGAAGTGCCTTGGCGGATTATTTGGCCCAGCAACCCCTCCTGGATTATCGGCCGATGCACCCCGAGTTCCCAGATGAAGATATCATTGCCCTGTTCGAAGAGAAGCGGACGCACGAGGACATAGACAAATGGATTGTTTGCTTCGATGGGGCATCTAATGCTTTGGGCCACAGAGTAGGGGCAGTCCTGGTATCCCCGGATGATCAGTGTATTCCTTTCATGGCTAGGCTAGGTTTTGATTGTACCAACAATATGGCCGAGTACAAAGCATGCGCCCTCGGGGTTCAGGCGGCCATTGATTTTGATGTAAAACTACTCAATGTGTATGGAGACTCAGCTTTGGTGATACACCAGTTGAAAGGAGAATGGGAAACTAGGGATCCGAAGTTGATACCCTATCAAACTCACATCTTGAGGTTAGCCAAGTACTTTGACGACATTTCTTTCCACCACATACCTCGGGAAGAGAATCAAATGGCTGATGCATTAGCCACCCTGGCATCCATGTTTCAACTTGCCCCACACGGGGATCTGCCGTACATCGAATTCAAATCTCAGGGCAGGCCAGCATATTGTTATGCAATAGAGGAAGAGCGGGATGGGAAACCATGGTATTTCGACATCAAACAATATGTCGAGAACAAAGAATACCCACCAGGGATTTCTCACAATGACAAAAGGACGTTGAGGAGATTGGCTACCGGTTTCTTTGTAAGTGGAACCATCCTGTACAAACGGAACCACGACATGACCCTCCTACGATGCGTAGATGCCAAAGAGGCGAACTTCATGATTGAGGAGATCCACGACGGTTCCTTTGGGACACATGCCAATGGACATGCTATGGCCAGAAAAATCCTTAGGGCCGGTTATTACTGGCTCACTATGGAAAGCGATTGATGTGCTCATGTAAGGAAGTGTCATAAATGTCAAGCATACGCGGACAATGTCAATGTTCCGCCACATCCTCTGAATGTTATGTCCGCTCCTTGGCCTTTTTCCATGTGGGGAATAGATGTCATTGGGGCCATCGAACCCAAAGCGTCGAATGGTCACCACTTCATTCTTGTGGCGATAGATTACTTCACCAAATGGGTCGAAGCGGCTTCTTATACTAATGTCACGAGGAGTGTGGTAGTCAGATTCATCAAGAAGGAGTTGATTTATCGATACGGACTCCCCAGGAAGATCATTACTGACAATGGCACCAATCTGAACAATAAGACGATGCAGGGAATGTGCGAGGATTTCAAGATCCAGCATCATAACTCCACCCCTTATCGGCCAAAGATGAATAGGGTCGTAGAGGCTGCAAATAAAAATATTAAGAAGATTGTTCAGAAGATGACAGTGTCATACAAAGATTGGCATGATATGTTGCCTTTCGCCCTGCACGGATATAGAACCTCGGTACGAACTTCTACTGGGGCAACGCCGTATTCCTTGGTTTATGGGATGGAAGCAGTGCTCCCATTTGAGGTAGAGGTTCCTTCTCAGAGGATAATAGCGGAGTCAGGCCTAGAAGAGTCAGAGTGGGTTCAAGCACGCTACGACCAACTCAATCTTATTGAAGGTAAGCGTTTGACAGCCATGAGCCATGGGCGTCTATATCAACGAAGGATAAAGAACGCATTCGACAAGAAGGTACGCCCGCGCAAGTTCAACGAGGGGGACCTCATGCTGAAGAAGATGTCCCACGCTGTTAAGGATAATCGAGGCAAGTGGGCCCCGAATTATGAAGGACCTTTCGTGGTGAAAAGAGCGTTTTCTGGGGGTGCTCTGATACTCACCCACATGGATGGCGAGGAGCTGCCCTCGCCCGTGAACTCCGATGTAGTTAAACGATATTACGCTTGAAGTCTGGGGCAATCGAGAGGACCGTTGCATGTTTTTATTTCTGAGTTTTTCTCGTTCTTCTGGGTTTTCCTCTAGGGATTCCCATTCACTGTACTTGTCTCGTTTCTTTGAAAAGAAAAGATGGGCGAGGTTTCAGTCCTCCCTTTGGTTTCAAACCTTTAGTTTTGTTATAACCTGAGCCCTCTTCGCTCAGTTCATGGGGTGCCCCAAATGCTTAATTAAAATTGAACCTAACCGGCCTTCACTAAAAAATCCTCGCATTAGAAACATTCATACATGCATATCTTGTGATAGCAAGGAGCAGAATCGTCTCAGGCCACGGTCAGAAGTCAAGACAAGTCAATGGCAGAAATCAACCAAGGTAAGACGATGACCGGTCACGATTGGCCGCGTATTGTTTGTCTCCTACTTGCATGTACTTAGGGATGGAGGCAAATGGAGGATAGGGTCACGACCGACCAATCGTCACCCCTTCCCGGCGCTGGGCCAGCGGAGAACGTCGCTGCAAGGCAGCCCGGAGATGGCCCCAAGGAAGTTTGCCTCAAAGAGATCCAGGAAGGATAAAGTGGCTGAAGGAACCAGTTCCGCTCCCGAATATGACAACCACCATTTTAGGAGCGCTGAGCACCAGCAGCGCTTCGAGGCCATCAAGGGATGGTCATTTCTCTAGGAGCGATGCGTCCAGCTCAGGGACGACAGGTATACTGACTTCCAGGAGGAGATAGTTCGCCGGCGGTGGGCATCACTGGTTACCCCCATGGCCAAATTCGACCCATACATAGTCCTCGAGTTTTATGCCAATGCTTGGCCTACAGAGGAGGGCGTGCGAGATATGCGATCCTGGGTGAGGGGTCAGTGGATCCCGTTCGATGCAGATGCTCTCAGTCAGTTCCTGGGATATCCTTTAGTGCTGGAAGAGGGCCAGGAGTGCGAGTATGGCCAGAGGAGGAACCGGGCCGATGGGTTTGATGAGGAGGCCATCGCCCAATTGCTGTGTATATCGGGGCATGATTTTGCCCGGACTGCTGCTGGAAGACGGGTGCGGATCATGCGCACCAACATGACCACCCTGACTTAGATCTGGATGACTTTGCTGCTCAGCAACATCCAGCCTAGCGATCATAATTCCGACCTCCCCCTGCCGAAGTGTCAACTGGTGTACGCCATCCTGACACGGATGAGCATTCACGTGGCTCAGTTAATCGCTGATGCCATCTATCTATTTGCAGGTATGGCGCCTACCAGGCACCCTCTGGACCCGGATAAGTCCAACAGGGCCCTGGGATTTCTCGCTTTGATCACCGGACTCTACCAGTCGTTCGGAGTCCCCGTCGCACCTAGCAAGGTGATTCGGCCGCCCATTACCCGAGCTTTTATTGAGAAGTATTGCACGCAGAGACAGGCCCAGGGGGATGCTCCGCAGGCCGCAGACGCGCAGCCACCTCATCAGGCTGGCCCAGCTGGATCATTTGATACGGAGCAGTATTTGCGGCATTTGGTTCGCCAGCAGGCGGCCAACCACCGGGCGCATGTACAGACCTATGATTGTCTTTACCAGTTGAGCCTCAGCCTGCAGAGCCAGGGTTTTACTTCTTTTCCATGCCCTACTCCAGATCAGTTCAAGGAAGAGGTCGCTTGGCCCGGAGATTGGCCAGTGGCACCAGCAGAGGCTCCCGACGAGGCAGATGAGGCCCGCGAGGACGAGGAGATGACCAATTTACTTGATTTCTTAGGAGGGAGCGGAGCCACATGATTGGGAGATCCCTTGATCCGTATTTCTTTTTTTGTTTCCATTTTTTCCTGTTACATATCATCTTATTTTTGTTTGACTAAGGGACTAACGTTTGTTTCGTGTTGATTGACTTTTGTTTTGTACATACATATCGTTTGAGTTGTTACGTCAGTACTTGTTTCGTTGTTGTCAATAGTGTCTGTAGAAATTCTAGAATTGCGTAGAATTTTTTCATTTAGGAACGTCGTCCTAAAAATAAAATGAACCAAAATCATGATAAAAAAAGGAGAGAAGTGTAGTGAATAAAATGTCTTCGTATATAAAGAAAAAGGAAAATGTGCATAGAAGGGTTTTTATAAAAAAATACGTGTAGAGGGATTCTTGTGTGTGTGAACGAGTATATATAAAGAAACTTTTGTATGAACCATAAGTGTGCGTTGGAGAAAAACGAAAAAGATCTTTGAATGTAAATAGGGTTTGACCGTGTGACGTGAAGAGAGAGAGAGTTCCAATGCATATACAGAAAGAGTTTGTTATGTACAAGAGTGTAGATATACAAAGAAAATTTCTTCATAGAGAACCATAGGTGTATAATTTTGTGAATATATAAAAATGAAACAAAAAGGAAAAAGAAAGAAAGACCGCGAAGGTCGACATGTTATAGTTAAGAAGTATAAATCATTCATAAAGAGCAAATGTATCTTCTGGAAACAAGGGACTGACGCTAAGAGTTTATTTTCCGGAATAACCGAGATAAGAATGGATGAATTCATTGAACGGATGAAAGAACATAACTTGGAAACGTTGGGTCTGTTTGTGTAAATTCCCAACCGTAGTATGACAATGCCATAAACGGGATGCTTGAGTGCCCACCTAGCTGTAGCCATGACTAATTTTGCACGTCGTTTTCAAATCATCATTGTCACGCGTGCCTTATGGAATAATATGGAAGTTCAGCCCGAAATCGACACCTTGACACCCAAATTTGTTTCGCCCCAGATATCAAGATTGGGTTCCCACGATAAAAGACCCCATTGAAACACAACCTTAGACCTTTTTGAACCTTGGCCTATAAAAAAGAATCCTCATTCTTTCCCCCGAAGCAAAGGACAACGGAATCTCCTCAAGGGAGAGCGAATAGAATGCTAAAACCCGATTTCCCAAAGAAAGGGATGGGGAAGGAGAAGTGAAAAGAAAGAAAAGGAAGAAATGGATAGAAAGAAAAAGAAAAAGATGAAAATAAAGAAAAGAACAAAAGAAAGAAAAGGAAAAGATCGGGGGAAAACAGAGTAATTCCCGATCAATGAAAGAAAGAGGACAGAAATTCTTCAAGCCAGATAAATTTTCGGCAAGGTAGATGACTGCCGGCAAAGGAAAACCCATTTTTGGTGGTTCTTCCTTTCAGATTGCCACTCAAAATCATTCTCGACTGGTAATATCCCACCCCACATGAACAAAGAGGAAAAGACCGAAACACCCAGTGTCCTCTCCAAAAACACTACCCTCGAGAAAATCCTATTGATCCGTGATCGTACGTGTGATCTCTGATTCGATAGGAAATCATGTGCAAAAAAGTCATGGTGCAGTTATGGTTTGGGAATAGGGTGAAACACTTGCCTGTGTGAGTTTTATACACTATGAGTGATTTATTTTCAGCTTAGCCCGATGTTTCCCCTGCATGTTCATTTAAAAGCTAAATATTGACATTCTGCCCTTCATTCTCGGTTACAAGGAAGATTACCCTTGGCACAAGTATATTGTTTCTCTAAGATATGGTGCTCTCACAAATGATTTATTTTTCTTTGCAAAAAGCATGTTTACCTTTTAGGTGGAAAAACCCGGTGGACCGTTCGGTCCTGCCAACAAACTTTTTTCAGAGCCCCATGAATGTTATTGCCTAGCGCTGTTCATGCATCCTCTACCAACGAGTCTGGAGCCCCGCGAAGTTATTGCGTAGCGCTATTCGCCAATTCTCCATTCTCCACTTTTTTTTTGGAGCCCCATGAATGTTATTGCCTAGCGCTGTTCATGCATCCTCAACCAACGAGTCTGGAGCCCCGCGAAGTTATTGCGTAGCGTTGTTCGCCAATTCTCCATTCTCCAATTTTTTTTGGAGCCCCATGAATGTTATTGCCTAGAGCTGTTCATCTGTCCTCCGTTATCAAGCGCGGAGCCTCTGGTGACTGGGAAATATGTTTTTCTGTTATTTTCTGGATCGGTTCCTTCGCCAAACATGTGTATATGTGTATATGTACATTATATTCGTTGTTCTTGTTGTTGTTTGTTTTGTGTTGTGCAGAAAAAAAAAAAGAAGGAGTAGAGACGAGAGTCGTCATCACGGAAAGTGCAGGACGGACGAAATCAGTGTCTTATCTTTGCTTTCCTCTTATCTCCGATGAGAGGTAAGTAAAGAGGGGCAACTATCATACCCTAATTTCGTCCGGGGATTATTACTTGATGACATGCAACCTTTGATTGGCCGCTTCGAGATACTTGGCACCCTTTGTTGCACAATATGTGAAGTCTCAAGACGCGCCGGAAATCAAAAGAAAGCATGGTTACGCGATCCGTGAAATTCCGTAATCTGGCGGAAACCAAAAGGAGGTGTTGTTACGCAATCCGTGAGTTTCCGTAACTTCTTCGAAAGCTAAAAAAGAGTAAATACATGATCCGTAAGAATCCGTAACCTACGGAAAGAAAATAAGTATCGTTACGAAATTCGTAAAGTTTTGTAACGTTACGGAAAAAGAATCACCAAAAAAGGCAAAAGGGGGGTGAACTTATCAAGATAGGGGTGCAAATAGCAATTCAAATCTAGGCCCTTCCGGAACATTTTGGAAGTTGGGTTGCTTAAGGAGGAAGCAACTGGGTGGCAAGCTCCTCCACGTTTTTGAAAAATGGTTTCCGGGGCTTTCGCGGCTTCCGTAATACTTCTGTAAAATTTCCGAAAAACCTTGGGTAAGCATATTCCACTTAACATTGGTGAAAAGGAAGAGAAAAAAGATGAAAGTTAAGTCATATATGCTTTCGTAACTTTTCCGAAAATTATGAAAGAAGGTGGGGTGAACTTATCAAGATAGGGGTGAAAATAACAATTTGAGTCTAGGCCCTTCTGGAACATTTTGGAAGTTGGGTTGCTTAAGGAGGAAGCAATTGGGCGGCAAGCTCCTCCACGTTTTTGAAAAATGGTTTTCGGGGCTTCCGCAGCTTCCGTAATACTTCCGTAAAATTTCCGAAAACCTTGGGTAAGCATATTCCACGTAACATTGGTGAAAGGGAAGAGAAAAAAGATCAAAATCAAATTCGAAAACACTTCCGTAAGGCTTCCGTAACTTTTCCGTAAAATACGAAAAGGGGGGTGAACTTAGTAATTCGGGTGCGCTTAGAAATCTTCTTCATTAAGTCTCTGGGCGACAAGCACCTCCCTTTTTTCTATAAATAGGGGAGGGGGGAGCTGTTTCAAAATGTTCAAGATCCCTTTGGCTATGCATTTCGGCTATTTTGGGCAAGAAACACATTTTCGTGAAGAAAAATCGAGTCGAAGTGCTTCCAAAAAGAGGATTAATAATAATATAATAATCAAAAAATATCTTTTGGGATAATAAACCAAAAAAAAAAAATCAATCGGACATTTTCTCTTTGGGATTTCTCATTCTTAATTGAATTGACTAATAACTAAAGCGAAACTAAGGCTAAAATCAATTCGCCAAGTCAAGCTCGTCCACAAAAAATCACTGAAAAAGGGATTTGAAAGTTTATTATCTCAGTCTTTCTTACCAAGTTAATGGATCATTTTTAAGGTCCAACACCTTTAAATGATCACCTTTCAAGTAAAAAGAAATCGTGTGATTCACCCTTAAGAAAGAACTACGTAGGTCTGATTTCCTCTTCGATGGAGGGTACGTAGGAGCAAGAGCCCCGCTTTTGTCGACCTCAAAAATAAAAAGGAAATAAAAGTTAAGATAACACAATTTCACAATTCTAAAAAATAGGCTGTCTTCCTTTGAGACAAACGTGAGAGGTGCTAATACATTCCTCAAACGTAAATACAACTCCCGAACTTAGAATTTTCGTTTCGACCGGTTTCCTTCGGTTTTTCCGACGTTTTCCACTAATGAACGTTGGTGGCGACTCCGCGCATCTTTCCTCCTTTGCAAAGCGCACCCGTGAGCCTCGCCTTCGCTCGCCCGCAAAAGGGCACGTTGCGACACACATGAATTTTTCTCAAAACCTTTTACCAGATTATTGTAATCGATTACCAGTAGCAAAATGATTTTCAAAAAGCTTTCAACTGAATTTACAACATTCCAATTGATTTCAAAAAGCTGTAATCGATTGCAATGTTTTGGTAATCAATTACCAGTGTGCTTGAACGTTGAAATTCAAATTCAAATGTGAAGAGTCACATTCTTTCACAAAAAGCTTTGTGTAATCGATTACACTGATTTGGTAATCGATTACCAGTGAAAGTTTCTGAACAAATCAAAAGATGTAACTCTTCAAATAGTTTTTGACTTTTTCAAATTGGTTTTAAGTTTTTCTAAAGGTCATAACTCTTCTAATGGTTCTCTTGACCAGACATGAAGAGTCTATAAAAGCAAGGCTTTGTTTTGCATTTCACATCAATCCAATCTATCAATCTATATACATCTATCTTTTCCAATTCATTCTTTACACAAGCAATTTTTCCACATTGATTTCTGAGTCTCTTTGAACTTCTTCTTATTCTTCCTTTTGTCAAAAGCTTTTCAAAGTTTTTTGGTTTTCCAAACCTTGAAAACTTGTGTTATTCATCCTTTTCATTCCTTTCTCCCTTTGCCAAAAATAATTCGCCAAGGACTAACCGCCTGAATTCTTTTTGTGTCTCTCTTCTCCCTTTTCCAAAAGAACAAAGGACTAACCGTCTGAATTCTTTTGTGTCTCTCTTCTCCCTTGTCAAAGAATTCAAAACGACACAGTCTGAGAATTCTTTTGATTCTTCCCTTTCCCATATACAAAAGATTTCAAAGGACTAACCACCTGAGAATTCTTTTGTATCCCCATTCACAAAGTTTCAAAGGTTTAACCACCTGAGATCTTTGTCTTAAAACATTGGAGGGTACATCCTTTGTGGTACAAGTAGAGGGTACATCTACTTGGGTTTGACTGAGAACAAGAGAAGGAACATCTCTTTTGGATCAGTTCTAGTGGAGGGTACATCCACTAGGTTGTTCAAAGAGAACAAGGGAGGGTACATCCCTTGTGGATCTTTGCTTGTAAAGGAATTTTACAAGGTTGAAAAGAAATCTCAAGGATTGCAGGTCGCTTGGGGAATGGATGTAGGCACGGGTTGTTGCCGAACCAGTATAAAAAATCTTGTGTGTTTGTCTCCTTCTTCCCAACTCTTTTAATTTCCGTTGTGCACTATAATTTCCGCTTTTACTTTTGGTTAAGTTTCTTTTATGTTCTTCATTTACTTAACAACATAGTAAAAGCCTTAGAAGAGTAAATTTATAATTAGTAAAGGTCTAGTAATAATTAATTCAACCCCCCCTTCTTAATTATTCCGAGGCCTCTTGATCCAACATTATTCAATAAATTAAAATGTTTTTAACACATTGTTTGACTTTGTCAAACATAAATGCATTGTTTAGTTGAACACATATTTGGAAAGGGGTGGTGAACCTTAAAAGTAATTAAGCTCTAGTATTAAGTCTTAGTTTCAACGTTTATCTAAAGAACTAAAACTTATGGAAGTGTCTTAGGATCTCAAGGAAGAAGCAAATGCCCTAATTATTGTGGTTATAAATGGTTAAAAATAATGGTTGGTCCACCGAAAACCACATCTTAAACTAGTCCTTGAAGAATACATAAATTTATTATTCAAAAAAATGAATCACACCTTGTTTTAAAGACTCGCTTTTATTATTCAAATAAATTAACGCGTCTTTAACGTATTGTTTGACTTTACCCTAAAAGAGTAAGATTACAATAACACCCCTTGTGGTTTCTTGAAATTACATATAATACTCCTCATTTTTTACACCAACACTAAACCCCCTTGTATGAACAACATTGCATTGAGACTCCTTACAAATTTCATTATCTCCTATTAAATGTTTACAAAACCTGACACTGTGTACCCCTAGTAGGGGTTGTTGTAATAGTAAACAAAGTAAGAGAATTAGGTGTAATTTTTAAAAAGTTATCAAGAGGAGGGTTTGCTCTAATTTACCCAAACTAAAATGCATTTGTTTAGCTGAATGTGTATTTAGGAAGCGATGATAAAATTTAAGTGCCATTAATCATGAAAGAACCAAAGATCTAACTACGATGGTTATAAAAAAAATACATTGCTAAATCAGAATAATTTGCTTGTTTAAATAAAGTTATATGTACTACATAAACATAAAAAGAAAAAAGATTTAAAAGTGAATATAAAGTAAAATAATTCATTTCAATCATTGAAGAAAATTAATTATTAATATTCTAGCATATTCATTGTTTGTTGATCATATAAATATAATATCAATTATGGATTTTGTCATTAAAATATAAAATTGTTTTTCTTAATTTGTATGAAAAAACTTCAAGTGTCAATTATTTTGAAAATGGAGGAAGCATGTTACAAGAAATGTGTTATAAGATGTGCCGACATCAATCATAATGACATATATTTCAATTGTATTATAATTACAAAATTACTTGAAAAATATTTATTAATAAAGTCTTCATTGACAATCAGATTTAAATTTACAATCTTGTAAGATATGATTTTAATCGACTGGATTAGTTTTTGTTTGCTATTAACAATCAGTATTATAAGCAATAATGATCCCAGATTAATGTTTTCCACAGATAAGAAATTTATGTCTCCTCAAACAAACATTAATGTTTCTATAAAAATAAAAAAACTAATAAAAAATTACCGAGGTAATTGGATTTAGTACAAGGATAAAGAATTAAGAGTCGCGAGGGTCGGGGGATCAGGGAGAAAATAGAGAAGCAGAAAAAAAAGTGTATGAAACTGAAACTATTATTTGAGAGAGAGAAAGAGAGTTCATTCAACACTTCTTGTTTGTTTCCTCTTTAGCGCTTCCTTTTATGCTTAATCATCCACCACCCATAGCTATCACAACTTTGAAGCAAGAATTCTTCTCATATTTCCAAAATGGAATTTAAGCAACATGAGGAAACTGAGTTGAGGATGCCTACAGCAACAGCGAGTCACAACGACTTCGGAATACTGCCCTCAAGTTAAGGAGAAGAGGAGCCAGTGGCGGCGGCGATACTAGTGGCGATTCCAGTGACCCCAACACCACCCACCCTGTTTAAAAAACAACGACAATGAGAAGTATCATGAGTGCCTTAAGAACCACACCGTCAAAATTGGCGGCCACACACTTGATGGATGCATCAAGTTCTTGCCTCTGGGCGAGGAGGGAACCCTGGATGCGCTGAAATGCCTCGTGTGCAACTGCCACCGAAACTTCCATCGTAAGGAGACCCCCAATGACACCTACCTGGTGCCTTACTACCACCACTCGCCGTTGCCGTTGGCAGCGTACTATGGGGAGCAAGTGGGCTACCCCCGTTTGCAAGGGCAACAATGCACCACACTAGCACTCCCCACCAGGTCAAGGGGCAATGGTGGGGCCCAGTCCTCAAGGGAGGACTTGGAGGCAGTGTCAGACCCAACGAGTGGTGCCACTCCTTATGGCGGGTCCAGTAAGAAGCGTTTCAGGACTAGGTTCACCCAAGAGCAAAAGGAGAAGATGTTGGCCTTTGCAGAAAAGCTTGGTCGGAGGATTCTTAAGCACAATGAGAGTGTTGTGCAGGAGTTTTGTGCCCAAACTAGCGTCCAACCTCATGTGCTTAAGGTGTGGGTGACCAACAACAAGCACACCTTGGGTAAGAAGCCCTAGACAGAAAAAAAAAATCCAGCCCCGTTACCTCTCTCTCTATATATATGTTTCTCTGTTTTAAGTTACCATAATAACAACCACCATTCCCAACTGGAAGCTCAACCTTGAAGCCAGAGAGATCATGTTCTTGAAGTTCTGACAAAGCATGCTAGAAATAAATATATTGCTTCCAAAGTGCAATTTAGAATTCTTAATTTGGTTATTAATAGATAATATATTATAACCTCCATTTGTCATCGCAATGTATTCAAGACCAATATATATTATTCTGAATTCTATTTGCATGTAATTTTATTTTAAACTAATTATTTTTTATAATTTGCCAAAATTAACATTATGCTATTTGTAATAATTGAATTTTAAAAATTAATATATATGTTTAGGAGATATAAAGTAAGTTGGATAGTTAAAGAAAATAGAAAGAAAAAAAATCACGAATTTGATTCAACCTAGTAACAAGAATTAACATTTGGTGAGAAAAAATAATATATCTTTAGAGTCGATTTAAATTATTTTGATTTTTCTCTAATTAACATACCTTTAATTCATTTTATATGATTTTTGCAATCTTAGTAATTAATACGCTGGATTGCCATTTTTTAGATTATAGTGTTAGTCTTGATTTGAAATTTGTACTCTTCCATTAATATATTAATACATGTTAATTTATTTTATATGGTATGATTATAGCAAATGTTACACCATAAAATAATATTATTTTATTTTTTGTGAAGCATAAATATGCCTCTAATTGTTTCATTGTCATGCTCTCTTTACAATCCAAAATCAACACACTGTTTAAGGTTGAGATAAATTTGTGCTTTAAGAATATAAGTACTTATGCACTAATCCTAATCTGTATTTTTGTTTCCAATCGATACACTTTTATAACATGGTTTATTTTCATGTCATTTAACATTTTCCTCCAACGAACATTCAGTGTTTGGATATTTTGGCATTTTAATAGGATGTTCTAGACACGTCATTAAAGAGTCTGTTGCAACTGTAGATGCCAAAAGATTAAAAAAATGATAGAATCTTTTTGAATGTATAATTTGCAAGAAAAAAAGAGAACTAATTACGTCAAATATGCATGAAAAAATATCACAAGAATTAAATTGAAAAAAATACCTTTTTTTATGTCACACCTCAATGAGAAGAGAAAGACATAGTAAGGAGCCAACACAATTGATTGTTCATATCATGCAAGAAAAAAAATACTAAGATTGTAGAAAAAATAAAAAAAATAATGTGTATAAAAATATATTTAAATATTTCTTGACACATTTATTAACATATATTTATCGAAATTAAATTAAATAATTAATAATATGTTAAAATTCAAAATAATATAAAATAATAAATCCTATATTATAAAATATGAATTTAATACCTGTGCAAGACACAACACACTACGTTATATAGTAATAATAATAATAATAAAACACTCTCATTCGGTAACTAAATCCTTATAAAGATTAAATATGGAAGTCAATAAAAAAAATATTTGTGATTGATTATTTTGAACCAAATAATAAATATATGATGCTCATGGGAATATAAATTGAGGAAAACATGGTAAGAAAGGAAATTATATATAACATTTTCTGAAATCAATAATAAGCAAATAAATACTTTTTAAAATACATTCTTGAGAATATAAGATGATTCAATGAAAAAAAAGTTCATAGGAGTATTAGAGCCATTGTTATGTTAATTGATTAAAAATGTTATGTTAGATTATAGGTTTAATTGTAAAATTTGTCCTCCTATTTTGTCTATTTCACCAAATTTTTCTTATTTTTTAATTTATTATCTAAGTCTCCAAAGCTGGTTTTAATGCTTGAGGAAGGACTAAAATCATAGTCCTTGGAGTGAGAAACACACTCCTTTATCATTACACCTAAATGCTCATTTAAATATTTAGTGCAAAATATATTATTAATATAGATTTTATGTAAAAATAGTTTGAAATTCAAATTTTATTTTATTTTAATTTATAATATTTTTATAATCTCTTATATTATCTTTTAAAATATAATATATAAGATTAAATTCTATTTTGACATACATTAGAATATGTATATTTATATAATTTTATTTTTTATTATATATTATATTTATCTTTTAAAATGATGTTTGTGATTTAGTGACAACATTTTTTTATTTATATTAAGATATCGATGTTATTTATTGTAATACAAATAAAAAATATCATCATTAAAACACATATATAAATATTTTAAAAGATAATAAAATACTATCATTTGGTTTGGTGTACATTACTTTATATGATGAAAAGAGTATTACTTAAGCTATTTAATTATATGGCATTATTAGTTAAAATTAGATTATGGACCCGTGTGATGTGTGGAACAAAAATTTGTATGAATATAATTTTATATTTTCATGAAATAATATTTTTTTTATAAATTAAAATTTATAAGATGATATTACATCTAAAACCTAAAGTTTGTATTGTTAAATCTTTTATCTTATTAAAAAGTAACAATATGACACTAAGACTATATCTTTAGAATTGCAAAACTCTTTTAATTTTACATCTAACAACAACGTCAAACCCTATACTACATTCGCAACCTTACTCCAATTGGCCCAAGCATTGATAACATCACCTAACATGGCATTTTTTTTTGGGTGAATTCACCATATGGAAGTTGTCATACCCTAATTTCGTCCGGGGATTATTATTTGATGATATACAACCTTTGATTGGCCGCTTCGAGATACTTGACACCCTTTGTTGCACAATATGTGAAGTCCCGAGACGTTCCGAAAATCAAAAGGAAGCAGGCTTACGCGATCCGTGAAAATTCCGTAATGTGACGGAAATCGAAAGGAGGTGTTTTTCGCAATCCGTGAGTTTTCGTAACTTCTTCGAAAGCTAAAAAAGGGTAAATACATAATCCGTAAGGATTCGTAACCTTGCGGAAGGAAAATAAGTATCGTTACGAAATTTGTAAAGTTTCGTAACGTTACGGAAAAAGAATTACCAAAAAAGGTAAGGGGGTGCATTTAGTAAAAAGGGGGTACAAATAGCAATTAGGCCCACTTGGGCCTTCCAGATTCTTCCTCCAGAAGGTTGTTGCTTCTGGAGGAAGCAACCTTGCTCGCCTGGGCGAGCTGGGTGGCAAGCTCCTCCCCTATTTTGCTATAAATAGGGGGAGGAGTGAAGGGAGAAGGGGTTCGGCCTTCTTGACACTTCTTATTCTCTCGAAATTGTTGAGGAAAATTATTTCCATGAAGAAAATCCAAGCCGAGGCGATTCCGTAACGTTTCCGTAACGTTTGCGTGAGTAATTACGCGAAGATTCTCGACCGTTCTTCAACATTCCTCGTTCGTTCTTCATTTTCTTCAGTCTTCAACGGGTAAGTACCTCAAACCGAGCTTTTCAATTCATTCTATGTACCCGTGGTGGTCCACATTTTGTTTCATGTATTTTTATTCTCATTTTCATTCGCTTTCTATACCCCCTTTTGACGTGCTTCAGTCATTTATTTAAGTCATTTCTTGCCTAATCTAAAAATAAAATAACTTTCCACCGATTATTTGAATTGTATCATCCGTTAATTTCTGTTAAAATGAATTCCGACCGTTCGGTCATGTCGTAACCACGTTGGAAATAAAAAAAAGAGGTAAAATAATAATATAATAATCAAAAAATACCTTTTTAGTAAAATAAAGCGAAAAATCAATCGGACGTTTTCTCTTTGGGGTTTCTCATTCTTAATTGAATTGACTAATAACTAAAGTGAAACTAAGGCTAAAATCAACTCGCCTAGTCAAGCTTGTCCACAAAAAATAGGGTTTTGAAAGTTTATCATTTCAGTTTCTTACCAAGTAAAATGGATCATTTTTAAGGTCCAACGCCTTAAAATGATCACCCTTCAAGTAAAAAGAATCACTTGATTCACGCATGAGAAAGAACTACGTAGGTCTGATTTCCTCTTTGATAGAGGGTACGTAGGAGCAAGAGCCCCCGCTTTTGTCGACCTCAAAAAATAAAAAGAACTAAAAGTTAAGATAACACAATTTCCACAATTCTAAAAATAGGTTGTTGTCCTTCAAGACAAACATAAGAGGTGCTAATACCTTCCTCAAGCGTAAATACAACTCCCGAACTTAGAATTTTCATTTTGACCGGTTTCCTTCGGTTTTCCCGACGTTTTCCACAAATAAACGTTGGTGGCGACTCCGCGCATCTTTCCTCCTTTGGAAAGCGCACCCGTGAGCCTCGCCCTCGCTCGCCCGTGAAGGGCACGTTGCGACAGTTGGCGACTCCACTGGGGACTTTTTTGTGATTTAGGCCAATTTTAAAGAATTGTGGAATTGTGAAACTTTGTGTGTGCATTTTGTTGAACTGTGTAAAATGTAAATAATTGTTGTCTATTTTACATTCTTTACACTGCATTCTAAGCACCCACGGGTTTGAGTAAAAAAGGGGCCCTATACCCGGGTTCATGGGACATTAAGGAGTGGAGGGGAATCTATTATCATGCTAGGTCTCCGACTTTCTTGATAATAGTGAAACTTTGTCTAGAGCTTTCTCTCTTTATAATGTGTTGTCGCTGGTATTCCATACCGCCACAATATTGTTATCTTGAGTGATGATACCTCTAGAAAACAGCCGTGTGAGTTATGAATTGTTGGGGAGTAGCTATTAGAGACCCCTAGATATTGTCCTATAGGTTCCCAAATAGGGGCAAAGAGCAAACACGCTCCGT
This sequence comes from Glycine soja, assembly GCF_004193775.1. NCBI lineage: Eukaryota > Viridiplantae > Streptophyta > Magnoliopsida > Fabales > Fabaceae > Glycine > Glycine soja. The sequence goes on from NC_041021.1 coordinate 30,205,013, forward strand.
GCCATTCGTCCTCATGCATTTTTTGGTAAATAGCACCAGTTTATAGTTTTGCTAGTGATGTTTGGTTTCTTTAGAGGAATACGTAACCTTTTTAATACTACGTTGAGGCGCCATCATACCCAAAACGTAGCATTAAAATTGGATCTCTGCAGTCTCGTATATGTGAATTACCCCTTTGTGTTGTTTTCTTTCCGTTTCATGCATACGCATTGCATCATTCATGTCGGAGTCTTGATCCACCCCTTTTTTAGGTAAATGATGGGGACAAATCAAAACGGCAAAAGGTTTTATCAAGTAAAGGTTAAAAGTCTAGATGTCACCAGCCTCAAGGAATTGGGACGATTGATGGGACCTCTCCAAAGGCAAGCCTTCCGCAAAGTGTACGGAAAGATTCTAGATTTGACCGCAGCGGAGGTATTTACGGAAGCTGTCGTATCCCTCGCCCAATACTACGACCAGCCGTTGAGGTGTTTCACGTTTGGGAACTTCCAAATGATACCGACTATTGAAGAGTTTGAGGAAGTATTAGGATGCCCTCTTGGGGGGAGAAAACCGTATCTTTTCTCCGGGTTTCTTCCCTCCTTGAGCAAGATTGCCACTGTGGTTGGGGATTCGGCAAAAGAGTTGGATCACATGAAGCAAACTCGCAACGGCGTAGTAGGCCTGCCACGGAAATACTTGGAAGGCAAGGCAAGGGATATGGCTAGCCAAGAGAAGTGGGGCCCGTTTGTGGATATACTAGCTTTGTTGATTTTTAGGGTTGTCCTCTTTCCAAATGTGGACGGTTTGGTGGACTTAGCCGCCATTGACGCTTTCCTCGCGTATCACTATAGCAAGGAGAGTTCAGTGGTGGCTATCTTGGCAGATTTGTTTGATACCTTTGACCGGAGATGTGAGAAAAATAGTGCACGGATTGTCTGTTGTTTACCCGCTCTCTGTGTGTGGTTGGTTTCACACCTATTCCAACAAGACACAAGACACCCGTGTCCACTTCAAAGCTATCGCTCATGCGGCAAAAAAGGAAGAGTCGATTGGGACCAACATTTGGCTGGAATAGGAGGCAACGCAATCAATTGGTTTCCTCGTTGGAAGGAAGGCAAGGAAGGAGTTCTCTTCTCGTGTGGGGACTACCCTAATG
>NC_041021.1:30506250-30587638 GCF_004193775.1 Glycine soja
ATCTTGGCTTCTAATACTGTTGAAATCCCCCTAAAAGCACCAGGCACCAGGGGAATTAGAAGCTCTAAGCTGTTTCAGATCATCCCAAAGAGCTCTCTTCCCAGCAAGGTCACAAGGGGCATAAACATTCACTAGGAACATCCTCTGATTATTATTAGTCCACCTACCTTCAAGCATTAGAAAGTATCTACCTTTCACCCTCCTTTCCACCTCATAAACAGAATTATTCCATAGACATAGCAACCCCCCAGCAGCCTGTACAGAAGGTACATTGTCCCAAGATGCAGATGAATCTCCCCATATGGATTGACATATTTCTTTATTAAAGCACTCTTTTTTAGTTTCTTGGATACAAACAATATCCACCTTATATTTTGAAATGGTCCTTCTGATAGCTGTCCATTTAATCCCCCTCCCCAAACCTCTGGAATTGTAAGAAAGAATGATCATATTATCTGTTTGTTAATTCCCATCTCAGCTGCCACCATATTGTCTCTGTTATCCATGTCTAGCATAATCTCCTTGATATCCTTATCATCTCTCCCGAAACTGAGGCCCATTTCTCTTACTAAAGCACACTGCTTTTCTATTTTATCCCCTTGAATTGTTGGCATGCAATCTGTTTTTGGAACTGAATCTGATTCCACACCTGGTCCTTGAAGGTATTGGGCCTTTCCATGACTTAACAGCACCTCCTTTCTTCTAACATATACCTTTGTGGCTGACTTAATTGGGCCCTTTAACTTCTGGCCCATTTCCCCTATATCTTCCTTTACATAGTGTTGACCAGATTGTAAGTTGACTCCACATTTCTTCAATGTAGGCATGTCAGCCCTATGTGGGTGGTCATTCTCAAGAGGCCGAAACACCTCCCTGTCCCCCTCTGTATCTATGTCTGAACTTCCCTTATTCTCCATATAAATCTGTGCCGTCTGCCCCTCCTCTACTCCTTTACTTTTCTCTGGTGATTTTGCTATACTCATGCTAGCCCAGTTTTGTCTTTCTCCCTTATTAATAAAAGCATTACCACTCTGGGTAATGTGACCGTTGTGGGGTTCGGAATCCACACCACACGAGACTCTTGGGTATCTCCCGCCATTGACCACCTTGGAGTGGTCCACGTCATCCGTGTCACTGATGGACCGGACCGAAGGAGAACGACCAAGGGATTTTACCTAATGGTCACGGCGAGGTTGGGACGAACGGAGGTTGTTCCAGTGATTAGGAAAACCATCGTCCGTGTCGTCAAAGCCACCGTCACTGTCATCGGTGCCGGAGTTACGCCCAGGAGTGCCGTCGCCGGGGAGAGCTGGGGTGTTTGGCTGCGTCGATAAAGGTGATGGAGGGAACCAGCTATTGTTCCGATAGCTCTTCATTTTCGTGCCCATGCTACTCGTATCCTCCACCACAGTGAGCTCATAATCCTCCCGTATCTTATAGTAATTTAGAGTATCATAAATTATCTCTAACAATGAATCCTTTTATTTCCTTATTATCTCTTGGAATTAATTTCCGTGTTTTCTTATATTTCATGATTTGTGACCTTGTTAAATTAGGATTTCGATCTAGTATTAATATGAATAAGGGTTAATGCTTTATGTTTTGAAAATCTAAACACATCCTATCATAACAACTCAGTATCAATCTCAACATATTCAGTCTCTTTAATCCTCTCGTCCTTCTCCCATATCTAAAACAACAATAGTAAACTTCTGGCAGATGTTTCTGGTGAAGATTGAGATATCAGTACGAATTTCTAAGAAGGTTCATATTTTGGATGTGCACACAGTCAATCTCATTATAATTATAAATCATTATAATGCATACATAAACAGTTGTTAAATTGATAAGTGGCTAAAGCAAAGGATTAATTAAAATGTGACTAAACATATTTTCTTAATAAAATCAAATGTAATTCAAGTTAAAGTAATATCTATACCATCAAATGAATCCATCGTACATCCTACATTATGAAGTGTTGTATTGGCATAACTTTTTGTTCCAATTCCAAATTCTATCATTTTACAATACCAGGAAAACATTTGTTACCTTTTTCTAACTCTGTCCTCCCTCTATACTAGTTCTTAATAACTATTCCTCTTTCATATAGTATACTACCAGAAAAAGGGATAATTTAGTCCTATTGTCATTTTTTTCCAAAAATTTAGGATTTCCTTAAAGCTGACCCTACTGGGCTTTATTCTACCAAGTCAGCATATAGGCTCTTGTTACCTACCAATAGCCCTGGTCAGCACAGTAGGAATTTCCAGATTCTAAGGAAGCTTAAAATCCCCCCAAGGGCTGAGATGTTCTCATGGAGATTGTTTAGGGATAGACTCCCTACCAGGGTTAATTTGCTCAGGAGAAATGTGGTTCTACAGGATACTATGTGTCCTCTTTGTGGAAATCACCAGGAGGAGGCTGGCCATCTCTTTTTTCATTGCAGAATGACTATAGGGCTGTGGTGGGAATTCATGAGTTGGACCCAGATTACAGGAGCTTTCTCAGATGACCCAGCTAGACATTTTATTCAATTCTGTGATGGCTTTGGGGCACAGAGGAATCACAGTAGATGGTGTGTATGGTGGATTGCTCTAACTAGTACTATTTGGCAGCACAGGAATTCCCTCCTGTTTAAGGGCACCCCATTTGAACCTCCCAAAGTGATGGATAATGCTTTATTTCATGCTTGGTCTTGGCTTAAAGCTACAGAGAAAGGTTTCAATATTCCATTTAACCATTGGTCTACCAATCTTCCGGAGTCCTTTGGTTAACTTGTAATATTTCCTTTCGTGGTGGGTTTTTTTTGTTGGGTATTGTTTTGGAAGGTGGCACTTTCAGTGTCTTGTATTTGTTATACTCAGTACTTCTGGTACTGTTATGTTTATATATTAATAATACTATATTTTTGCCTTCCAAAAAAAAATGCAACACACTAAAACGATATTTATTTTAAAATGGGGTATTCTAGACCAGCCCCCAAAAATAATTGGAACCAAAGAGTAATCAAGTATGTCAACAATTAGAAAATAAATTAAGTAGGCATAGATATCATAAGTAAACTTGAACCCATTCTAGATATGTATGAAGTATGAACTATTTCAAGCTAATGGTCACCTGTTTACCACACGACTAACCGTTGGTTGAACAAATATATGAACCCTGTCAAGGAGCAAAAGTTTTTGTAAAGAAATCAAATTATATATAAATTCATATCTACAAATAACAGAAGGATTGATGCAAACAGGAAAGGCAGGAATATTAGCTTGAGATAAAATTAGTATTTAGGGATAAAGGATCAAGTTGTAACAAAAAGAAACCTCTTGTCAGAATCCCACTATATATTTTATTTCCTTTTATAGATAGGATTTAAATACCATAATTAGGAGATTTGATTAGCTGCATATTTTGTATTTATGACCATGAATCATTGACCCTTAATTATAGGAATTGACCGTGGACACAATGATGAGCATTACTTTAGGAGTTTCCTTTTTTAGATTACCTTGTATTCTATTTAAGAGCACATGTTCTTCTATCTATATGAATCAGAAAATTATCCTCTGACATGGTATCAGTGCTCCAAAATCTGTGGGAGCCTATGTAAACTCGTGGCCTACACTACCACACATTTTTTTCTTCCGCTACGCGACCTGTATTGTTTTTTTCTCCTCCCTTTGACGGCCTATATTAGCAATTTTTTTCTGCCCTAAAACACCCTCCACACCTTTGAATCTCACCCACCAAAACTGAGAATGTCTGCAGCAGCCAATAATCCCGGTCAAGCTAAAAATAACGGCACTATTGAGCTACAAAATATTCAACCCAGCCGTCGTCTCAATGGAAAAAACTACCTCAAATGGTCTCACTTTGTCCAAACTTTCTAAAAGGGAAGGGCAAATTGAATCATCTTACTGTGATAGATGCCCCAAAATCCACAGACAATATCTTTGGTGCCTGGAATGAAGCATATGCAGTATGTCGAGGCTGTGGAATTCCATGATGCCAGAGGTGAGCAATGCTTGCATGTTCATGAAGACCGCCAAGGATGTGTGGGATAGCTGTAAACAAAAATATTCCAAGGTTGGTGATGCTGCTCAAATTTATGAAATAAAGATGAAGATCGTGACTACCAAACAACGAGACCGATCCGTTAGTGAGTATGCCTAGACTCTGCAGAATCTTTGGCTGGATTTAGACCATTATGAACAATTTGAAGCAAAATGCACAGAAGATGCTGATTTACTCAAACGTTACAAGAAGGACAAAATCTATAAGTTCTCGACTGGACTAAATCAGTGGCAGAACAGTCAACCTGGAGGTGTAGCCCCCAAGATGGAGATCGACAAAGGAGAGAACAAGGATTCTCTATGGTGTACCTTTTGTAAGAAGTGAAGACATACCCAAGACAAATGCTGGAAACGTCATGGTAAGCCTCCAAATCCGAACTGAAATAGGACCACCAAAGGTACCCAACGAGGAGAACCAACACAAGCCCGCCTAGCTCAGTCAGGTGCTGCAGCGGGCACTCCTTCTAGACCCCTTACAAATTACAATACAGAAGAAATTGAAAAATTGAGGAAAGTCCTAGAGACTTTAGTCAAACCCACAAACACAGGTAGTTCTTCCTTGGCATTCTCAGGTACTTCCCAAGCCTATGATCTCAGCATTCTACAATCTATTGCACAAGGGACAAGGGTTGTTGATTCTGGAGCTTCAAATCACATGACCATTCCTTTACTGAATTTATCCCATATAGACCTTGTCCTAGCAATAAAAAAATTGCAAGTGCAGATGACACATTTATTACAGTTGCTGGATTTAATTGTGAAAGATGTTTTACATGTGCCCAAATTATCTGTCAAACTGCTTTCATTCATAAACTTACAACGGATTTACAATGTTTAGTGACATTCTCTCCCACCCTATGCAAATTTCAGGATCAGGGAACGGGGAAGATGATTGGACTTACTACGGAGGAAAATGAGCTCTACCTTCTTAAGGAAGCTCGTGGGACATGTAGCACTAAGAGTCAACTTCCATTGTCTTTGTTGTCAGAGTAACTTCCTTCCCACAATAAAGACATATGGTTGTGTCACTATCGTTTAGGTCACCCTTCATTTAGTACTGTGAATGTATGTGTATGAAGGTTTTGATGATGCCAAGACAAAAGAAACACAAGTTTTATTTCAAGTCCAAATCAAGACCAAGAAAACAAAGATCAAGAAGAAAGCTAAGTCTTAGTCTATCTTTGTTAAAAGAGTCTCTTAGTGATTGCAAAGATTTGACCTCACAACATAGTTTTCAAATTGATTTTAAAATAATTTAACATTTTCTGAAAAAGGCATTTTCCACTGGTAATCGATTACCAGGCATTCTAATCGATTACCAGAAGCAAAACTATTTTAAAAGCTTTTTCAGAAAGTTTGAAGTTTAAAATTTGAAAGCGGTAATCGATTACCACTTGTCTGTAATCGATTACCAGTAACGGAATTACAAAAATTCAAATTGAAAAGTCATGACTCCTCATTACATAACTGTGTAATCGATTAACAAAGAGTTGTAATCAATTACCAATGAGAAAATTTTAAAAGTTACTCTGAAAAGTCACATCCCTTCATAAGTTTTTGAAAAACCACCAAGGCCTATAAATATGTGACTTATCTACGAAAGTTTTTAAGAGAGTTTTTCAAAACCTTATTGTCTTATCCTCTCAAAAACAAATCATTATCCAAACACTTGCAAATCAATTAAGGATTCTTCTAAGAACTTCATCTTGTATCTTCTTATCTAAAAGAGAGAAAAACATTTGTACTTTCTTTAAAGATTTATTGAGATCAAGAGGTTGTTTGTCTCTTGAATTGTGAGTTTCTTGAACACAAGGGAAAGGGATCCCTCGAGTGTTCAGAATTTGTAAAAATGATTTTTACAAAGTTAGTGGAAATCTCAAGTGGGTTGCTTCACTCCTCCCCCCTCCCCCCTCCCCCCCCCCCCCCCCCCGCCTACTCCTTAAGTTATTGTTATTGAGGCCACTTGTCTCTAAAAATTATGTTTCCTAGCTTGTTTCAAGGACTAGACATAGGAGTGTTTCATTGTGATGATTGTGAATTTGCTAAACACAAACATGCTAGCTTTCCTATCTGTAATAAAAGAATGTCAATTCCTTTTTCCTTGGTACATAGTGATGTTTGGGGTCCATCCAACATTCCAAATATCTGGGGCCCGCTGGTTTGTCATTTTTATTGATGATTGTACTCAAGTATCCTGGTTTGTTACTCTAATGCTGATTGGGCAGGATGACCATCAAACAGGAGTTTCACGTCTAGATATTGTGTCCTTATTGGAGGAAACTTTTTTTTTTGAACGGCCAAAAGTATCATATATTAGATATTAAATAAGGATAGTACCAGAGGTACTACAGAGATACAAAAAGAAAGCCATAGGCTGAGGATATAAAGAAAAACTACACAAGCTTCCCCAACTAGAGACCTTACAAAAAACCACCCATCCTTCCCAGACTAGGAGAAGGCAAAGGACATAGAAGATGACCATTGATTAAACGGAATGGCAAAGTCCTTTTCCCACCGCCTCAACCAAGACCAGGTAAGATAAATTGCATCATCCACCAATTTAGAAATGGCAAACTGATGATTTTTAAAAATCATGGCGTTCCTATAGTTCCAAATAGAAACTGTGGCTGCTACCCACCAAACCTTCCACTTTCTATTAATAGCTTGCGAAGCAGCCAAAGAGAGGTGCTGAGTGAAGTGATCCACAGGCCTACAATGCATGACTCTAGCTTCGTTGACCCAAGAGGTAAATTCCCACCACAGTGGCATAATCTTATTGCAAGAAAAGAAAAGATGAGAGGCAGATTCCACTTGGCTTTGGCAAAAGTTCAAGAAGCAAAAATCCGTTGCTAGATCTAGTTCCGAAGTTGAGTATTGTGTCATGGCAGCAGCTGCATCTAAGATCACATCACTTAGGCAACTTCTCCAACAGATAAAATTTGGAGACGTTCAACATACCAAACTATTATGTGACAATGCTCTAGCTTGAGGGTAGTGTGAAATATACAATTAGGATATGATTGATATGCTTTAATTGTATAGCTAAAATTAGGGATTTCCTTATTTAATCTTCATTATTAGGTTTCCCTTATGATGTATCAATTCTTATTATAAATAAAGGTATTGTGTGTGGTAATAACACAGCACAATAAATTCCTTTCTAACAAAAGCTATATTCAAAACCGCATCTAAAAGTAAATGGATTAAGAACCAATCATCAATGCATTCTTTCATTTTTTTTTTCCAGACAAAGGCAAGAAACAGTTTAACTTTCCTAATAATGGAACGAATAAATTTGAATAGGGTGAGGTTTGGCTGATGGCAGTTGCTGGACGTAAGCATCTCCTAAGCCAAAGCCAGAAACAAGTTGTTAGAAGCAACAATCGAGCAATGTTGTAGGTAGGATGATGAGCATTGGGCTTGGCCACCTACAGTTGGCACTAGTTGGCAACATGAGGTGGGTGGTGGTTACGGAAAAACTAGAACATGTAGACTTGAAATCAAGTTGCAAAGGCTTGAGAAGAATAGAAAGTATGAGCATGAAGAAAATAGTTTCATCTCTATTATTTCATAAGTGCAAAGATTCATTATATAAAAAGAAGAAAACAAAAAAAAAATAACAAAAAATATTCCCAAAATTCACTAGGAATGAAACAAAAATAAAATAGTTGACAATAATCCTTCCAATTAACATGATGCCATGATTCTCTTGAAATTTAGGTATTGATTTCCAACAAAAGTTTGCCATCAAAGTTTCTCAAATAGCGAGATAAGACATCAGTTGCTACTATTGGGTTGAAGGTTATAGGGAAACTGTTAGGAACAGGAACAAAGAATTGAGATGAGAAAGAAAAGAAAGGATTTTATTGACTAGTAGTAAAAAAAATAGAAAATAGGACAGAAAACTCTCCTCCAAGGGTTTTCCCTTCTCAAAGGATTTTCCTTTTCACAATTAACTAATGCTCAATCTACAAATGATAAGATCTCCCTCTCTCCTATCCTTTTTTCCCTATTTATATCTCTAATAAACCCCTTTATCTAACTAACTAATCAAGATACTAAATGTAGTAACTAACTTATTAATAGTTTTACTATGTTAACTAATTTTCCCTTCTTATATCCTAACAATACACCCCTCCTAAAAATCAACCTTGTCCTCATGGTTGGAATTTGAAAACTAAAATCACACACATCCTCAAGTTTTCTCCTTTCCATCTGAAATTTTCTTTGCTCTTCATCCTTTCGCTGGGCTTCTTCCACCAATGCAACCTGACGAGCAAGTTCTTGTCTCTGTGGTACTTCCTGCTCTTCACGCTCAATTGCTTCCCGAAGAACTTCAGCAGCGAAAAGTAAGTGGTTGCAGTATCCAACATGTGTTAATTTTGTTTCCATCAAACCCATGAATATGTAGGTAGGAAGCAGCAGACAACTGACTAAATACACGAACAAGATTTTGCAGCTCAGCAACAATTGCTCTCACCTGCAACCTCTTTGCCTTTTGTAGTGTTGATGCTGAAAACTTTTGCATTTCAACCCCTGCATCAAACCTTAAATTATAGTTTGAGGATGCCAAATGGATGGCTATTAGTAGAGTTTTTGTCCAGCCTTGTCACTGTTCAGCTTCATAATGTGTACAAGCTAAAGATTGAAGTATTTGAGAGTATGTGTTATAATAAAAATTCTGCAAGCAATTTTGATATATTTTCACAGCCAAAGTAAAATTTCCCTGAGCAAAATAAACATGCGCCAGATTTATCCTCACATCACACATCTAGACAAAAACACTACCAATGTTGTTAATGGCAGATGGCGGTTCGTGGCGGAAAGCCAAAAATCCGCCATAAAAATATGGCGGATGGCGTAGCGGAAAATGGCAGATGTCATGGCGGACAAAAAAAAATACATATATATAAAGTCATTGAAATTGAAAAAAACAATGGATTGCATTCAAATAAACTAAAAATATTTCATGAGTTCATACAATAATCAATTACCAAAAGGAAAAAATGGGACTGTCAAAAGTAAAAAGAGGGTGTCAAATAGCAAAAGGAAAAAAAAAAGTTGCAGGCAGAAAAAAGGGATGTCAAACAGCAAAAACAAAATTTAAAAAAAAAATAAAAGCTGAAGGGCACCACTTCACCCGCGATGTTGTTTGCCTTCATGGGGGTGCTAGTCGCTGTTCCTGGCCCATGCTCGCGCCGCCGTTCCTGTCGGTGCTCGCGCCGCCGTTCCTGCCGAAGTTGGCTGCATTCTATGTGCAGACTGCAGAGGGTGTCGCGGCTGGGTGCAGCTGGGTCGCGGTATGAATGTTGGGTGCTAGGGAGGAGGGTGCGGCTGGTTTGCTTTTGGTTGGAGGGCTGCGTTTTGATTAACAGGTGCATGGGAGGGGAGGGCTAAGCTTTTGAATGAATTACCGGGTAGGGTTGGGTCGGGTCAGCCCAACTCCTACCGTGGACAAAAAACAAAAAAAATCTGTCATTTTTCACCTCGCCGCCATCTACAACCCGCCACGCCACCGCTATTTAGTGGCGTTTTTTTTCAAAAAACCGCTACGCAATTCCGCCGTGACGCCACCATGGCCGCCATTTAACAACATTGAACACTACCACTTGCAGCTTCTTGAACCTGTGTAAAGATATCCTTTGAAACATCAAAATGGCCCTTTTCCACTAGTTGTTACAAGTGGTTTGGTGTATAGCAGTTTGGCTAGCATGCCAAAATCCCTTAGCTTTGTCAACAAAGAAGACCCATCTATCTCCTTGAGAAGTTGTAGCTCTGGTGATGACAACCCATTACGGGTCGTATGTGAGCTTGCATCCGGTGGGTCTGGTGGTGGTGTAGACGCAATCAGTCTCCATATAATCCCAATTTCCATGGCTGTGGGTTTCATAAAGAAACCATTATCACCCTCAACTTCAACGACATTTGCTACCCAGGAATGAGATTCTTTGATGATAATTGAGAAATTCCCTTCTTGTTCCTGCATTTTTTGTTGCAAATTACCAGACTCTTCCATCCTGATCTCCTCTACCGTCTCAGCATCAATGGTTTTCGAGTCTGTCTTCGACACCAAGCTCCTCCCCACAATGGGCGCCAATTCTCTCATTGGCAGAACCCTCAAGGGATTTTACTAAATCACTCTCTTGCTGTGACTTTGTTACCCACACACCCAACCGCAAAGTCGATACTGTTTGCATGGGTTATTTGTCCTCTTTTTTGAACTCAAGATTGATGCCCTTTTCTTGATCAACAATTGTAGCATTTGTTTGATCTCTTTAATTCCCTCAAGGTTTTCTTGATCTTCATTTCAGAGGGCAGCTCCTCCATGCCTTCCTCCCTTTTAACCTCAAGAATGTTTTCTAAACTTTTTAGCCGTGTCCAAGCTTCAACTCTGAAATGCTGATTTTGCAAGACTGATGGTGCAACCCACAAGAATTGGGTTCCTCTTCCTCACTGTCCTCACTAGACCTGTTATTGTCACTGTTCTCCTCTTCCGGCTTCTTGTCTCTGTTGACCGAGTTTCCCCCACCATCTGAAGGTGGCTTTCCTTTCTTGAATTCAAGAAGTAATTCCTTGATTTGCCTCATGTCCAGCAATCTTTCTTTTATGAGATCCATGTCTGGTTTTAGGTCTGTAATCACCTTTCCATACTCGTTGGCCAATTTCTCAAAAGCACTCACTCTGCTCTCCATCACGCAACTCGGATCCAGCAAGTTGAACCAATTGTTAGGAACCAGCATTGAAATGAGAAACAAAATAAAAGATTTTATTGACTAGTAAGAAAAGAACAAAAAACAAGAGAGAAAACTCTCCTCCAAGGGATTCTCTTCACAAAGGATTTCTCCTTTCACAAAGAGCTTATGCTTGATCTACAAATGATACAATCTCCCTCTCCCCTATCCTTCTTCCCCTATTTATATCTAATTAACCCCTTTATCTAACTAACTAACCCCTTAACTAACTAATCAATAGTCTAATTATGTTAACTAACTTTCCCTTATCCTTATATCCTAACACAAACTAAATCAACACGCAAATAAGATTTTGATCTGGCAAAGTTTTAAAATTGTGGCAAACAATCATGAAAATTTAATTAAAAGAGAAAAACAATTTAAGGTAGTATAGAATATTTAAGGAAGGTTCAGACATAGAACATTAATGTCATAGATTAGTTATCTAAATTAGAAACTTACTTGGCTACCTGACGTAATGGTCTTAAGGCAGGTGCATATAGGTCATTACAAATGCAAATCACCTACATTAACAACCAATATCAACATCACTGCAAATGATTTGTCTAGTGAACAATACTGACAATAGGAACTGCAAATGATTTGTCTAGTGAACAATACTGACAATAGGAACATCAGAACATCCAAAAAAAAAAAAAGAACATCCAAAACTCACAGGTCTTGAAAGTGAAGCTGCTTTCGAACCCTTTTTTGATGACTTCCTTTCCTGCTGTCCTTTGCCAAAACTTTGTTTCCCAGCATCAGGCTTCCTTTCGGAAGAAATCTGCATGATTTGATTTGAATAGAGCTTTATGATTTCCCATAAAAACCTTTCATCAAAGTTTCCTTGTAACTATTAGTAATACTTTACCAGAAAAAGGAGGCCTTAACTAGCATTTTTTTTTGAACTGCAAAGATAATTTATATTGATAATTAGAAGTACCAGTGGTACTACAGGTTACAATGAGAAATTACATCTGAAGATTAGCCATACAGGCACCCATCAAAATACAACACATAAAACCTGCCCTTCCTAATAGTGTTAAATAAATACTAAAGACATTGCTGAGGACCACTGTGTAAAAGGGACAGTGAAGTCCTTTTCCCACCCCTTCAGCCAGGTCCACAAAACGAAAAGAATGGTATCTGCCAATTTAGAGATATCAAAGGATTGATTCTGAAAAATGATATCATTCCTAACTTTCCAGATTGAGTTTGTAGCTGCCAACCACCAGATTTTCCATCTTCTACCAATAGCCTGTGTTCCTGCAGTAGGTGCATGTTGGAGAAAATTATCCATTGGTCTACAATTGATGGTTCTGTCTTCCTTCACCCAGGATAAGAATTCTCACCACAGAGGCTGAATTTTGTCACAAGTGAAAAATAAGTGGGAAGCAGACTCAGACTTGCTGTGGCAGAAAGGGCACAAATCATTGTTAGTTTGAATTTGCAGCTTAGCCAGGTTATCCTTAGTGGGAAGTCTATCCCATAACAACCTCCAGGCAAAGGACAAGGCTCTCGGGGGGATTTTAATATCCCATAGTTGCTGGAATGCCAAGTACTAGACCTCAGAAGGCTGCTCATCTTTTAGCACTTGATAGGCAGATTTAGTAGAAAAGTTGCCATTAATGTCAGCTCTTCAAACCCAGGTGTCATTGAAGTTGCTATTTAACCTAGTCATTGCAATTTGATCAATGAACTTGGAAGCAATTCCCATCTCATAATCAAACAGGTTTCTTCTCCAAAGAAGATTCTATTCCCATCCATTTTCAGAAAAGGATCCCATACACTATATGATTTCTTTGAGAGGAAATTGAATATAAATCTGAAAATTGATCTTTGAGTGGAATTCCATCCTCAGCCCAAGCATCTTCCCAGAACAAAATTTGATCACCCCTACCCATCTTCCAGCAGAATTGTTTAGAGACAACAGTCATATTATGGTCTTGATTGAGTGCCTTTAGGTCAGACCACCAGGTTGAGAAATGCTGTTTGTGAGGCCCCTGATCCAATCCTCTCCACCCCTGATATTTAGAAATTAAGATCCTATTCCACAGCTGGTGTGGTTGGTGAAACATGAACCATTTCCACTTGATTAGTAGAGAATTATTTAAAATTCTCAAATCTTTGATCCCCAAGCCTCCTACATCTCTAGAAGCACAGCATTGTGTCCAAGATACCCATGCAATCTTCTTCTCTTCTGGTTTACCTCCCCACAAAAATTGTCTTTGAATGGAAGATAACCTATTAATGACTGTTTTAGGGGCCCTGAAAAAGGATAAGTAAAACAAAGGTAGTGCTGTTAAAACAGCCTTAATAAGAGTGAGTCTGCCAGCCATGGATATGTTTCTCTTATTCCACCTATTCAACCTATCTTCAAATTTCCTAATTACAGGATCCCACACAACCCTTTTTTTGGGATTGACAGCAATCGAAATTCCTAAATAACAGAAAGGAAATTGAAGCAAAGCACAGTTAAGATAGTTTGCAGCATGAAGACACCACTCCTCAGATTGACCAACAGCTCCAAATTTGCTCTTAGCAAAATTAATTCTCAATCCAGAAACCAGCTCAAAAACTCCTGAGAATAACCTTCACAGTTTTGACATTTGCCATAGATGCTTCTCCAAAAAATATCGTATCATCAGCATATTGGAGAACATCAGCAGGCACCTTATTGCTCCCCACCAAAAAGCTTGTAAAGCATTGATTTGACACTGCTTCCCTCATGAGTCCTGTCAATCCTTCAGCCACTAGATCAAATAAAAGAGGAGCCAAAGGATCCCCTTGTCTCAACCCTCTTTGAGGTTTGAATTCAACAGTAGGACTGCGATTCACAAGGACAGATATAGAAGCTGAAGTGAGGCAACCCCTGATCCACCTAATCCACCTCTCATGAAATCCCATTCTTTTGAGCATATATAGAAGAAACTGCCAAGAAACAGAATCGTAGGCCTTCTCAAAGTCCACTTTGAAAACCATGCAGGGTCTCTTAGATCTCCTAGCCTCCTCAACCACTTCATTAGCCACCAAGACTCCATGTAGCAGCTGTCTCCCTTTAATAAATGCTGACTGCCTTTCATCAATAATCTGAGGCATGATCTTTCTCATCCTATTAGCCAGCAATTTAGTGATAACTTTATACATGCAGCCTATGAGGGAAATAGGCCTAAAATCACTAATAACCTGGGGATCCTTTATCTTAGGTATCAGAGCAATAAAGGAAGAATTGCTTCCTTTAGGGAAAGAAGCATTAACATAAAACTCTGATATAAACCTAAGAAATTCAGGTTTTAATTCCTCCCAAAAGTGTTTAATAAATCTGAAATTGAAGCCATCTGGCCCTGGACTTTTGTCATTCCCACAACTCCACACAGCACATCGCACCTCCTCTTCTTTAAAAGGTTCAACCAATGTATCCCTCTGAGTATGGGTTAAAACATTGAAAGAGACTCCATCCAAGTTAGGTCTATGCAGCTGGGATTCATGAAATCTTCTCCGAAAATGCTGAAGGATTTCAGCCTTAATGAGGTTAGGATCTTCCACCCAAGAGTTGTCAATTGTCAACCCTCTCAAGTTATTTCTTCTCCTGCTGTGGTTAATCAATTTGTGGAAATAATTCGTGTTGCTGTCCCCCTCCTTAATCCATCTGCTTCTGGACTTTTGTCTCAAGGTGGATTCATAAATGTTGGCCTTTTCCCAAAGCTCAGCTTGAAGCTTTTTCAGCAGCTGAACTTGCTGGACAGAAGGCTGGGATGGCATAGAATTCTCCAAATCATTCAAATCCTGCTGAATTTGCTTCATCTTGTTACACATGTCTGCTGCATTCTCTTTACTCCATAATTTCAGTCTAGCTTTTAAGATCTTGAGCTTATTTTTTAAGACAAATCCACCCCACCCAAAGAGCTGGTTGGCAGCCCAACAGTCCCTCACCACTTTCTGGTACTCCTTGTTCTTGAGCCAAGCATCAAAAACCTTGAAAGGCTTTGGACCCCAGTCGATGCTCTTAGATTTCATAATAATAGGGCAGTGGTCAGAGTAGTTCCTCTCTAGATTACATTGGGAGCTATCTAGCCATTTATCTAACCACCCATCACTAACCAAGACTCTATCAATCTTGCTTTTACAAGTTTCATTTGGCCTGACCTAGGTAAAAGACTTTCCCATGCAAGGTATATCATCAACTTCTAATTCAGCAATCCACTCATTACATTCAGCTATAATGTTGTTATCAGAGCTGCTGCGATTGCATCCCATTCTTTCTGAAGGGTGCCTAATGCAATTGAAATCCCCTAGAAGACACCAACATGTGTCTTGGGATTGGATCTTTTTATTTTTTAGGTTCTGCCAGAGCTGTCTCTTTCCCAGGAGGTCACAGGGAGCATATATGTTAACCACAACCAGCCTTTGCATATCAGGCAGCCATACCCCACCTAGCATAATGAAATCCTTGTCAATAACCCGAGAGTCAACCTGAAAAGTATTAGGGTTCCAAGCACAAAGGAGCCCCCAAGCAGCATTGACAGCAAGCTGCCATTCCCAAGCCACATCAAATTGGCCCCACAGAGATTGGCAGCAAGCTTCATCCATAGCTTCCCTCTTAGTTTCTTGAAGACATACAGATCAATTTTGAATTTCCCCACCAACTTCCTGATAGAGGCCCATTTAATGCCTCTACCTAGCCCTCTAATGTTGTATGATAGGATATTCATCGAAGAATATTCCTATTCCCCAACTCCATAGCCTCTTTCCTGTCCCTAGACTCCATATTAGCAAAGCTGTGAATACCATTTTCTTGTTCTGTATCAGCAGCTTGTACACCCAAAATCTTCGCAAGACACCATTGCTGTTTGGCTTCTTCTATAACTTGAGAATTGCTTTCTTCTGTATTTATTAATAGTTGACCTTATTGGATGCATATACAAGATTGTGGCCAAGCTCTTATCAAGCAGGTTGAAGAAAATTCTGCCAAACATCATTGACGAGAGACAATCTGCCTTCATAGAAGGCAGACAGCTGCTACACAGTGTTATTGTTGCAAATGAGGTGGTGGAGGAAGCAAAAAGGGGGCAAAAACCTTGTATGCTGTTCAAAGTGGATTTTGAGAGAGCCTATGATGCGGTTTCCTGGAGTTTTCTTAGCTATATGATGTCCCGAATGGGTTTCTGTAATAAATGGATTTGCTGGATCCAAGCTTGCCTTAAATCTGCTTCCATTTCGGTCTTAGTAAATGGGAGCCCAACTGCTGAATTTGCCCCCCATAGAGGTCTGAGGCAGGGAGACCCACTAGCACCGTTGCTTTTCAACATTATTGCTGAAGGTCTAACTGGCCTTATGAGAAAAGCAGTAAATGAAAAGCTGTTTTCTGAATTTCTGGTTGGTAAAGACAGCATACCCTCCAATACGCGGACGATACTATATTTTTCGGGGAACCCACCATGCAAAATGTCAAGGTTATAAAATCAATTCTGAGAGGATTTGAACTAGTCTCTGGTCTTAAAATAAATTTTGCAAAAAGCCATTTTGGTGCATTGGGCAGACCTGATCAGTGGGTCAGAGAAGCTGCGGGATTCTTGAACTGCAGGATTTTATCTTTTCCCTTCACATATCTGGGCATTCCTGTTGGTGTTACCCCAAGGCGTGGTCAGCTGTGGGATTCGGTTATTAGGAAGTGTGAGAACAAATTAGCAAGGTGGAAACAAAGGCACCTATCATATGGGGGGAGAGTGACCCTTATCCATTCCACCTTATCCTCCATCCCTATCTATTTTTTATCTTTTTTCAGGTTGCCCGAGAAAGTAGCAGAGAAGCTGATCCGAATCCAGCGTAAATTCTTATGGGGAGGTAGTTTGGAGCAGCGAAAGATACCTTGGGTGAACTGGAAAACAGTTTGCCTCCCAAAGGAAAGAGGGGGCCTTGGTATAAAAGACATAAGGGCTTTCAATAAGGCTCTTCTCGGTAAATGGAGGTGGGACATGCTCCAGCAAAGCAACAAGCTATGGTCCAAGATATTGGATTCCAAGTATGGTGGTTGGAGGTCATTGGTGGAAGGCAGGAGAGGGAATAACGAGTCCGCCTGGTGGAAAGATATAATGGAGGTTACACAAGACCAACAGCTGAATCCTATCCTCCAAGATGGCATTACTTGGAGGGTGGGATGTGGGGATAAAATTAAATTCTGGGAGGATTCTTGGGCTGGACATGGAGAGGCTCTACAGATAAAATACCCAAGGCTGTATAGGATATCTCTTCAGCAGCATCAACTCATCCAGCAGGTGGGAAATTTCAATGAATCCTCATGGGAATGGAATCTCTCATGGAGAAGGGCTTTATTTGATAATGAAATCGCATCCGCTGCAGGCTTTCTGGAAGAAATCTCTCACATTACTATACAGCGACATATATCTGATACCTGGACGTGGGAAGCAGAGCCTAATGGATGTTACTCTACAAGGAGTGCCTATAACATGCTACAAGAAAGCTCAATGGGTGTCAATCTGGATGAAGCAATGCAGAACCTGTGGAAATTAAAAATCCCATCCAAAGCTGCAATCTTTGTGTGGAGACTCATCAAGGATCGATTGCCGACTAAATCTAATCTGAGAAGGAGGCAAATAGAGATAAACGACAGTTTATGCCCGTTTTGCAGATCTCAGCAGGAGGACGCAGCACATCTCTTTTTCAACTGCCCCAAATCTCTAGCTCTATGGTGGGAATCCCTAGCATGGACTGGAATAGTAGGGGCATTCCCCATTATCCCTAGGTACCACTTTTTGCAGCATCAAATCGGGATGAATGGAGGAAAAAGAAATAATAGGTGGAAGTGCTGGTGGGTAGCACTAACGTGGTCAATATGGCAGCACAGAAATAAGATCCTTTTCTCGAATGAATCATTTAACGCTGCTAAGCTAATGGATCATGCTCTGTTCTTGTTGTGGTCGTGGCTTAGAGCATCGGAGAAAGACTTCAGTATTCACTACAACTACTGGTCCACCAATTTACCAATATGCTTTTCAGCAGATTAGGATGGGTTTTAAAGGTGGGGATGTAATTTAGGAGGGTTCACAAGCCAAGGGGCCTGATTATGTAACCTCCTGAGTGGGTGGATTTCCACAAGCTGAGTAGCTTGGCAGGTGGATCCACTACGTTTTCTTTAACTCTTTTGTAACTATAGTACCCCTGGTACTGATATCTTAATATATATATATTCTGAAATTCTGATACTGGGGACAGATGTCGTACCAGATGTCACGACATCACGCTTCAGAACGTGGAGATTATATTTGACTGTATGAACAGATTAAGCAAGTAAATAACACAAGAGAATTGTTAACCCAGTTCGGTGCAACCTCACTTACATCTGGGGGCTACCAAGCCAGGGAGGAAATCCACTAAAATAGTGTTAGTTCAAGGTCTAACAGCCACTGTTTACAACCTTCTCACCTAACCACTACCCGTGCGACCTCTACCTAAGAGCCACTCTTAGATATGAGAACCCCTCTCACTCCCTCTCAATCACACTCCCGTGTTTACAATCAACTCAAAAACACACCAGAGATTGCTCTCTGAACAAAAGAGATCAACTCTACACACTAGAGATCAACTCTACACACAAGAGATCAACTCTACACACAAGAGATCAACTCTACACACAAGAGATCAACTCTACACACTCAGGTCCAACACTTGATGTTAGGGTACCATCAAGGTGGCTCACAAAACACTCAAGTCCCAAAACTCTCAAAATAACTCTTCAATCCCGGACTTGGTACAGAACTCGTGCAGCCTCCGTGTTTTTATAGCAGTGTGCGTTTCTGGGCTGCAACTACTTGTGCTGGATGAGATCTATCATTTTCCTGAAAATCTGCACTTAAAGATCTAAAAGATACAGTTTGATCTTTTAGTTTTTATCTTTAATCTTTAATCCCTGAACGAACTCTTCTACTTTGAAATTCGAACTTTAATTATCTTTTAATTCGTTCCTAAAGATAGATCGTCTAATCTGTTGCTAACTGCACCATAATCTGTTAAAGAGATAACAGATTTATGTGTCCAGTATTTTCGGGCCGGATGTCAGGACATCGTGTCCGACATCGTGAATCCTGCAGCTTCATTTGACTTTTATCTTGCCTTGTACATTGTACAGCACCTCCAGTGTTTTCGGGCAGGATGTCCTAGACATTGTATCCGACATCGTGGATCCTGCAGCTTCAATGCTTTTAGCAATTCCAGTATTTTCGAGCAGGATGTCCTGGACATTGTATCCGACATCGTGAATTCTGCAGCTTCAATTCTTCATTTGACATTTCATCTTGCCTTGTGCATTGTGCAGCCCGATCTTATTCTTTGACATAACGTTGGACATCATGTGCAGCAGCTCCAGCTTTCCTTCATTGTCTAAGTGCTTATGTTTTAACAAAATCTTAGCCAATCTTTTAAAACTCAGTAGAGCTAAGCACTAACAATCTCCCCCTTTGGCAAATTTTGTCTAAAACATACTTAGACACTTCCTGAGCAGGTACGAGCAGTTATGCAAGTGGGATCAGCAACTTTCATTATCAGAGTAATCAAGCACAGCGGAAATTCTTCAAGTTGCAAATCTACAAGTCTTCTCCAGGATGTCAAGACATCTCACGTGACATCAGCTTTCTGCTCCCCCTGTCTCAAAGCTCTTTCACTGCAGCATCTTCTATCAGCTACTAGTCTTTTCAGGATGTCAAGACATCTCATGTGACATCACCATTCTGCTCCCCCTGTCTCCATGCTCTTACTGCAGCATCTTCTATCAGCTAGTAGCTTACACCAGTCATCATCAGCAGCAGCAGTTTGTCTCCCCCTCAAAATCATGAATCATGCATACATCGTATCCTACTACTATTGCATACATAGTATCTTACTACTCAAAATCATGCATAATACATACATACTACTACTCCCCCTTTTTAGACATAAATTTGGCAAAAGTAGAATGCATGAAATTAATGTGCAAATATTACAGACCAATAACAATCAATTGTTCAAAGGGACATGCCCTTATAGCTAGTAAAAGTAAAAAGCAAAAGTAAAGGTCTGATGGTCATGGGGTGGCTTCAGAATCATCATCATCTGAATCTGTATCCTTTGCTGCATCTTCCTCTTCCTCAGCAGCTTCTTCTTCTTCCTCGGCTGCTTCTACCTCTTCCTCAGCTGCTTCACCATCATCAATGCCACTTTCTGAGAGTCTTCTGATCATCCGTTCCAGCTCCATTTTCTTCTCTGTGTTGGCTTTGATGGTTGCTTCCAGCACCTTGCATGTGTCCTTGAGTTCAGCAATCAAGGCATCCTTGGACACAGCACCTGAAGCAGCAGCTTTCCCTGATGTCGAGACAATGTCTGGGACATGTGTCCCCTCAAACAATTTGTAATGCAGGGATAGAGGAGATTCTCTCTTCATCACAGAGTCAGTGTAGTTTAAAATATTGGGATGTTGACTCAACATAATGCCACACAATACAGTTGGGAAGGCAATGGGTAATTTGACAGCAAATGATTCTGAATGCTTAACAGTTTGATCAAAAATATAGTTTCCAAAATTAAATTTGGACTTGGTTCCAACAGCATACAGAAATTTACCCAAACCTGCGGCAACAGTGGAAGTATGATTGGTGGGTACCCAGTTTGCAGCTCCAATCCTATGCAGGATTGCATACTTCACACTTAGCTTCCCTGCAGAAAGCTTTCCTTTCTTTGGCCAATGCTGGACTCGTTTGGCAGTGATTTCCTTGGCAATCTGATGCTCAGAAACATCAATATCCACCACTCCTTCAGTAGGTCTGCCCAGGTATTTGTTGATCACAGCAGGGGAGAATCTAACACACTTTCCTCTGACAAATACTTTTTGATACTCATCACTCTTTCTGTTTGTTATGTCAGAGGGAATGTTGACAATAAATTCCCTGACTAGGCTTTCATAACAGTCTCCCAACTTGGTGACTGTCTTCAGTAGTCCAGCAGCCTTAATGAGGTCCATGATCTCCTTGCAAGCCAAGGCATCTCTTCCCAGTTCTCTTTCAACCGCAAGTCTGCGTTGATACACATATTTCCACTTTTCAACATTGCCAATGGAGTGGAAAGAGATGTTGTCCAATGGTGCATCAGGAACATTTCCAGGCACCTTTCTCCCAGATTTCTTGGCCCTCTTTGATGTCGAGACATCTAGTTCGACATCATCATCAGAATCGGATGAGGAAATTTCTTTCCTCTTCTTGGAGGGGATTGCAACCTTGCTCCTTCTGGATGTGGTAGGAGTGATTGGAGTGCTCTTCTTCTGGGCCATAGTTTTGATTCGTCCAGACCTCTTGATGGGGGTTTTTCCCTTTCTGCTTTGTAGTCTTTCTGCAATGCCAGGTGCCAACTTGTTGGCAATGGGTTCCTCATCAGATTCTACCTCTTCAAGGTCAATGAGGTCACCTGGAGCAGGTTCTGGTGCCCTTGGTGCAGGGGTCTTCTCTGTGGCTTGATCTTCTTCTTCTGTTGATTCCTCTTCACTGGGTGAAGGGAGGGCTTCAGCATTTGGAGCGGAAGATGTTGGAACATCTTTATCAACATCAGGAACAGCAACATCTGGGGTGGAAGATGTTGGAACATCTTCATCAGCATCAGGCACAGAAGCATTTTTCAGAATGTTACTCACAATACTGCGGATCTTCTTATCCATCTCCGGGTCTACTTCCCTAGGACTTGTTGCAAGGCTAGGGTTTTCAGCAGTTTTTACTCCCTGTTGTC
The DNA here is from genome assembly GCF_004193775.1 of Glycine soja. Classification (NCBI taxonomy): domain Eukaryota; kingdom Viridiplantae; phylum Streptophyta; class Magnoliopsida; order Fabales; family Fabaceae; genus Glycine; species Glycine soja. Next base: position 30,527,816 of record NC_041021.1, read on the forward strand.
GTTTGGGAACCAGTTTCTCAGGAACAGGGGCTTGACCAGGAATTATTTGTATGGGTTGGATGTTGAATTCAGGTTGTCCCTGGTGCGGAGATGATGGTACAGAGGGTGAACCAGAAGCTGAAGTTTCTTTTGGTGAGGTAGCCATGGAGAAGCAGAGCTTTTGGAATGGTTTCGTGAATTTCTGAGAGCTATTGGGAAATGCTGGTGAAAACACGAATGCCACGAAAATATAAATTTGAATGAAGAATGTAGAGGGACGTGTGAAGCAACGGTCGAATTTGTTTTGGCTTAGTAGTGAACGTGCTATTAATGTTAAGTGAGACGTTTGAGCACGTTCAGATAGCAGTAGCTGCTATAATTCCTCTAGCAGACAAATGCCCAGCTTGCCCCTCAGTTTTTCAAACTGATTTGCATCCAATGCCTTTGTGAAAATATCTGCTATTTGTTCCTCAGTGTCAACATGCTCCAGTGTGATAACTTTATCATCAACAAGCTCTCTGATATAGTGATGTCTAATGTCAATGTGCTTGGTTCTGCTGTGTTGCACAGGATTTTTAGAAATATTAACAGCACTCAAGTTGTCACAGTATAATGTCATGACATCTTGTTCGACATTGTACTCCTTGAGCATCTGCTTCATCCAAACTAGTTGTGAACAGCTGCTTCCTGCTGCAATATACTCGGCTTCTGCAGTAGATAGGGACACACAGTTCTGCTTCTTGCTGAACTATGAAATAAGATTGTTGCCCAGATAGAAGCATCCACCAGAAGTGCTTTTTCTGTCATCTGCACTTCCAGCCCAATCAGCATCACAATACCCAACCAGCATTGAATCTGAACAATGACAGTACATAATCCCATAGTCACTGGTGCCATTTACATATTTCAGAATTCTCTTTACTTGATTCAAGTGACTTATCTTGGGATTGGCTTGATATCTTGCACAAACACCTACTGCATAGGTGATGTCAGGTCTGCTAGCTGTTAAATATAGTAAGCTCCCAATCATGCTTCTGTACAGGCTTTGATCAACACTGGTGCCAGCTTCATCTTTTGACAGCTTCAAGTGAGTAGGCGCAGGTGTTCTTTTATGGCTGGCATTTCCCATCCCAAACTTCTTGACAATGTTCTTTGCATACTTGCTTTGTGAGAGGAATATGGAGTCTTCCATCTGTTTCACTTGAAGTCCCAGAAAATAAGTCAGCTCTCCAACAAGACTCATCTCAAATTCAGATTGCATCTGTTGGACAAAATGTCGAAGCATCTCATTCGACATCCCTCCAAACACAATGTCATCAACATATATCTGTGCTATCATCAAGTTTTCAGCATCTTGTTTGACAAAGAGAGTCTTGTCAATTCCTCCCTTCCTATACCCTTGCTGAGTAAGGAACTCTGTTAGCCTTTCATACCAAGCTCTTGGAGCTTGCTTCAATCCATAGAGAGCCTTCTTGAGCCTGTATACATGATCTGGATGAGTTGGATCTACAAATCCCTTTGGCTGCTCCACGTAGGCTTCTTCATTCAGGTATCCATTCAGAAACGCGCTCTTCACATCCATTTGGTACAGCTTGAATTTGAGGATGCAAGCTACACCAAGTAACAATCTGATGGATTCAAGTCTAGCAACAGGAGCGAAAGTTTCATCAAAGTCTACACCTTCAATCTGAGTGTAGCCTTGAGCAACAAGTCTGGCCTTGTTTCTGGTTATAACACCTTCTTCATTGGTTTTGTTCTTGAAGATCCACTTGGTGCCAATCACATTAGTTCCCTCGGGTCTCGGAACTAGCTCCCAGACTTCATTCCTTTTGAATTGCTCCAATTCTTCTTGCATAGCATTGATCCAGAACTCATCAGTCAGTGCCTCTTTCACATTCTTGGGCTCAATTTTGGAGACAAAACATGAGTTGGAGACAATCTCAATCTCCCTTGATCTTGTAGTGACTCCTCTGTTTGGATCTCCTATAATCAGCTCCTTGGGGTGCATCTTCTGGATTCTAATGGAGGGTCTCTTGTCAGGTTGGTTGATGTTTGATTCATCTGTAGCAGAATCAGAGTTTTCTGCATTTTCTCCACTTTTAGCTGCATCTGCTACATTGTCTCCCGATGTTCTGACATCTTCTTCGACATCCTTCTTTCTTGCTGGAGTTAGATCATCAACAACCACATTGATGGATTCCATCACAGTTCTGGTTCTGGAATTGAATACTCTATATGCTCTGCTGTTTGTAGAGTATCCCAGGAATATTCCTGCATCACTCTTGGGATCCATCTTTCTCCTTTGCTCTCTATCTGCCAAAATGTAACATGGACTTCCAAAGATGTGGAAGTGCTTGACAGTTGGCTTCCTCCCTTTCCAGATTTCATACAGTGTGGTTGGAGTCCCTCTTCTAAGTGTGACTCTGTTGTGGATGTAGCATGCTGTGTTCATGGCTTCAGCCCAGAGATTATAGGGAAGTTCTTTGGCATGAAGCATGACCCTAGCAGCCTCTTGCAAAGTCCTGTTTTTCCTCTCAACTATGCCATTCTGTTGTGGTGTAATGGCTGCAGAGAACTCATGAGTGATGCCTTCAGATGTGTAGAATTCAGTAAACCTGCTGTTTTCAAACTCTCTGCCATGGTCACTCCTGATTCTCTTGATGACACAGTCTTTTTCTCTTTGAAGTCTTAGACTCAACTCCTTGAATACTTCAAAGGTGTCTGATTTTTCTCTGATAAAGTTGACCCAGGTAAATCTGGAGAAATCATCCACAACAACATAGGCATACCTCTTTCCTCCAAGGCTTTCAACTTGCATAGGCCCCATCAAGTCCATGTGAAGTAGTTCCAGCACCCTGGAAGTGGTCTGATGTTGAAGCTTCTGGTGGGACATCTTGACTTGCTTTCCAATCTGACATTCACCACAAATTCTGCCTTCTTCTATTTTCAGATTGGGAATGCCTCTAACAGCACCTTTGTCAATGATTTTCTTCATGCCTCTTAAGTGCAGATGTCCAAATCTTTGATGCCATATTCTGACTTCATCTTCTTTGGAGGATAGATATGTGGAGGAGTAACTGGTTTCTTGAGGTGTCCATAGGTAGCAGTTGTCCTTTGATCTGCTGCCCTTCATTAGAACTTCACTCTTCTCATTTGTCACCAAGCATTCTGACTTTGTGAAGTTTACATTGAATCCTTCATCACACAGCTGACTGATGCTGATCAAGTTTGCAGTCAGTCCCTTCACCAGCAGTACTTTGTCCAGACTAGGAAGTCCATCATGGACTAGCTTTCCCATTCCAGTGATCTTTCCTTTAGAGCCATCTCCAAATGTCACATAGCTAGTGGAGCAAGGTTCAATGTTCACCAGGAATTCTTTGACTCCTGTCATGTGTCTGGAACAGCCGCTATCTAGGTACCAATCTTCCTTAGCTGATGCTCTAAGTGAAGTATGAACAACAAGACTAACAGTCTTGTGTTTTGGAACCCACATCATCTTCCTTCTGCTGCTGCTACTTTGAGTTCCATGATGTGGATGGCCATGTAAATGATAGCAAAAGGGCTTTATGTGACCATACTTGCCACAGTAGTGACACCTCCACTTCTTTCTTTTGCTCATTTTCTGCTGCGTTCCATGATGTCGAGACCGATGTTGTGACATCGTGGCTCCAGTGCTGTTTTTGGCAGGAACAAATTCTGTCATGGTTGTTCTGCCAGCAGACTTAGGATTAAATCCAAGTCCTCTCTGGTTTCCAACATTCTTTCCAAGCTGTAGCACCTCATCAAGCGTATCTGAGCCTTTATTCAGCATCTTTATTGATTTTGTCATGTTTTCCAGTTTAGAGTTCAGAAAACCAACTTCTCCTTTAAGCTCAGAGATCTCCTCTTCATGTGCCTCCTTCTCAGCCTCCAGATCTGCAATGACCTTCTTCAGTTGTGCTTCTTGCTGAAGGATCTTCTCACTTTTGATGCATAGTTTTCTATAGGATATAGCAAGCTCATCAAAAGTGATTTCACTATCTGTATCACTTGAATCTTCAGCAGATTCAAATCTCCCAGTGAGTGCATTTACATCTCTGTCAGAATCACTTTCTTGTTCACTCTCTGTATCATCAGACCGACATACAGAAAGTCCTTTCCTCTGCTTCTTGAGATGAGTGGGACATTCAGCTATGATGTGTCCATAGCCTTCACACCCATGGCATTGAATTCCTTTGCTGTGACTGGGCTTTTCATCTGACCTTTTCTGGTATTTACTACCTTTCCTGATGTCGAAAGGGATGTTCTGGACATGTGGTTTCTGCCTCCTGTCCATTCTGTTCAGCACTTTGTTGAACTGCTTTCCAAGGAGCACAACTGCCTTAGTCAGACCTTCATCAGTATCCAGGTCATACTCATCTTCTTCTCCGTCATCATTGGACACGAACGCCAAGTTCTTGCTCTTCTTTTCAGCCCCATCCGAGAGTCCTAGCTCAAAGGTTTGAAGGGAACCAATGAGTTCATCTACTCTCATGTTGCAGATGTCTTGGGCCTCCTCTATAGCAGTGACTTTCATGTCAAATCTCTTAGGCAAGGATCTGAGGATCTTTCTCACCAGCTTTTCATCTGTCATTCTTTCTCCCAAGGCAGTGCAAGCATTGGCAATTTCAAGAATGTTCATGTGGAAGTCATGAATACACTCTTCCTCCTTCATCTTCAGATTTTCGAATTTTGTAGCCAATAGTTGCAATCTGGACATCTTCACTTTGGAGGTTCCTTCATGAGTGGTTTTCAGGATCTCCCATGCATCCTTGGCCACTGTGCATGTGTTGATCAGTCTGAAGATATTCTTGTCAACTCCATTGAATAGAGCATTCAAGGCTTTGGAGTTTCCAAGTGCCAATTCGTCTTCTTCTTTTGTCCAGTCTTCTTCTGGCTTCAATTCATCAGTGGGCTTTCCTTCTGTGTCCAGCATCTTGGGATGTTCCCAGCCTTTGATGACAGCTTTCCAGGTTCTGCTATCCAGTGATTTGAGGAAGGCCACCATCCTTGCTTTCCAGTATTCATAGTTGGTTCCATCCAGGATTGGTGGTCTGTTCACTGGTCCTCCTTCTTTCTCCATGTTCATCAGAATTTATCTCCCTAGATCTCACTCAGTGATTTCGAGTGCCTGCTCTGATACCAATTGAAATTCTGATACTGGGGACAGATGTCGTACCAGATGTCACGACATCACGCTTCAGAACGTGGAGATTATATTTGACTGTATGAACAGATTAAGCAAGTAAATAACACAAGAGAATTGTTAACCCAGTTCGGTGCAACCTCACCTACATCTGGGGGCTACCAAGCCAGGGAGGAAATCCACTAAAATAGTGTTAGTTCAAGGTCTAACAGCCACTGTTTACAACCTTCTCACCTAACCACTACCCGTGCGACCTCTACCTAAGAGCCACTCTTAGATATGAGAACCCCTCTCACTCCCTCTCAATCACACTCCCGTGTTTACAATCAACTCAAAAACACACCAGAGATTGCTCTCTGAACAAAAGAGATCAACTCTACACACTAGAGATCAACTCTACACACAAGAGATCAACTCTACACACAAGAGATCAACTCTACACACTCAGGTCCAACACTTGATGTTAGGGTACCATCAAGGTGGCTCACAAAACACTCAAGTCCCAAAACTCTCAAAATAACTCTTCAATCCCGGACTTGGTACAGAACTCGTGCAGCCTCCGTGTTTTTATAGCAGTGTGCGTTTCTGGGCTGCAACTACTTGTGCTGGATGAGATCTATCATTTTCCTGAAAATCTGCACTTAAAGATCTAAAAGATACAGTTTGATCTTTTAGTTTTTATCTTTAATCTTTAATCCCTGAACGAACTCTTCTACTTTGAAATTCGAACTTTAATTATCTTTTAATTCGTTCCTAAAGATAGATCGTCTAATCTGTTGCTAACTGCACCATAATCTGTTAAAGAGATAACAGATTTATGTGTCCAGTATTTTCGGGCCGGATGTCAGGACATCGTGTCCGACATCGTGAATCCTGCAGCTTCATTTGACTTTTATCTTGCCTTGTACATTGTACAGCACCTCCAGTGTTTTCGAGCAGGATGTCCTGGACATTGTATCCGACATCGTGGATCCTGCAGCTTCAATGCTTTTAGCAATTCCAGTATTTTCGAGCAGGATGTCCTGGACATTGTATCCGACATCGTGAATTCTGCAGCTTCAATTCTTCATTTGACATTTCATCTTGCCTTGTGCATTGTGCAGCCCGATCTTATTCTTTGACATAACGTTGGACATCATGTGCAGCAGCTCCAGCTTTCCTTCATTGTCTAAGTGCTTATGTTTTAACAAAATCTTAGCCAATCTTTTAAAACTCAGTAGAGCTAAGCACTAACATATTCTATTTTGCTGATCAAAAAAAAATTAATAGTTGACATTCCTCGGAAACATTATGTTTTGGGCCACTGTCATTAAGCCCACTAAGATGTTGCTGATCAGTGCCTTCCTTTAACAAGTTTGGTTCTTCAGCAACAGGCTCAAGAGATACAGCTTTTGATGATGCATTTCGTTGCCTAACATATACTTTAGAGAACATGTCCGGGCTTCTTTTAGCTAATTGGGCCTTAATTGGATAATTATTCTTATTGCACCCCTCAATATTTTGTATTGGGCCCAACTTAGTACTTGGGCCAATCTCTTTTTGGAACTGCATAGACAATGTGTCTAGGTGGAGTCCCGTAGTCATTTTCTTTGCCCTACTTTCCCCATTTGAGTCTAGCACCTTTTCTGGTCTTCCTTCACCATTCAAAATACTTCCCGAATGATCTCCATCCTCCTGCCATGGCCCAGCTTTTGTCTTAACCGAGGTTTCCTTTTCTGGTGCTTCATTTCCTATGTTCTTCTCTGCAGAGTACTCAACGGAGTCAACGTTAGCCAAAAGGGGGGACTGGGACTAGTTTTGGTTCCCTCTAACCTCTGACTTCTCCCTGCGAGTGTCGTCAGAGGTAGTATTATCCCGCGGACTAGAGTGGGTAACGGTAGCTTGGCCGAGACCGCTGGTTATGTCATGGGACCAGTGGTTCGTACCGTGGGTCGTCTTCTTCGAGGATAACTCCGACGAGAACGAAAACGTTGTGTCGGAGGCGTCGTCATCAGCTCCGTCGCACCCATCGTCGGAGGGAATCTCATCGGTCCAATTGTCATTCACCGCGCTCCGCCTGTACCTCGCATCACCATCTTCTCCAACCTCCTCCACCATCCAGACATTATGATCAGTGTTCCCTAATCGAACAATGACTAGCTTGTTAATCGTCGGCGGGAGTGGGGTTTGGACTAACAGACGAGTCCGGTCCAATCGGCGACGATCATCGGTGTCGTCATCTGGTTCAATCACGTCACCGATACATGCAACAAGCTTCCTCATGTTATCGATATCCCAAACCTCAATCGGGAAGCCCCATAACTGTATCCATATAACCCGATTATTTGGTCTGAGCCCTGGTCGCCACTTCTCAAGAGAATAGAATATTGATTTGCCGCCATCAATCTCCGATGATATGATTTGTTGAGCTGTATCATCGGATAGTCCAATGAGAAGAACCATATCGTCACCCAGAAATTTGGTACGAATGTTGTACCCTAAATCCCACGATATACGATCCTCCATACTCTCCATCGTCATTGGTGTTTTTAATTTCCCAACCCAAGCCCCGTTGCACCAGTACTCGCCGTGTTCATTGGTTGGAATGGAGATCACGAATGATGATCCTACGTCTGCCGCCATACCTCCTGAAGCACCACCCTGGGCCGTCACCTCTGCGTATGATCGCAGTCGTGGTGTACGGCCTTCTCGGCATTTGTTAACGTCCTTGTTTTGCTCCCCTCCGTTAATAATCACTGACTGCACAACTTGTGTTCTGGTTGGTCTGGTTGGTCTAGCAAACCTGGGAATATTAACAAAGAGCTTCTGGTGATTGATGAAGATGTTATCCAGCTGAACCTCCAAGCGTTTAACATCTGACACTCCTTTAAAGCGCACGAAGCCATATCTTCTTCCATCCTTATTGCGACGTTTTGTGATGTAAACCTTGCGCACATCCCCCCATCTCTTAAAGTTTTCCCACAGCATTACTTCATTAACTTCATCAGTGAAGTGTGTGAAGTAGAAGGATGTGATGTCATCCTTATTTCTCCAGTTGAAGTGGTGCTCTGTGGGTTTGCTCCTTGTTCCATGATTGCCGGGAGTTCTTTTGTTTTCTACATTCTTCTTCTTTTCTTTCGCTGACCTCCGGCTTATGACCTCCGTCCATTTTCCTTCCTTATCATACCTGTCCTCCTTCCCATATTCGTTATGCCAACCTCTATCTTCATAAATCTCCCTTTGATCACTGCCACTCCATCTCCTTTGTTGTCTTCCTCTAAGGCTCCTCTAGGACCAAGAATGTTCGCGTGACAAGGAATGATCTGTGGCATTCCTCTGAGCTCCACCTCTCAATCTCTCCCTCGCTCTACCAATCACTGTCGTCCTCGCCGTTTCGTGTTTACTCTCTCTCTGTCTCCCTCTGTTTCTCTCTCTACCACCGTCACTCACTCTCTCTCTCTCTCTCTCTCTCTCATCTCTCATTATCCGATCTTTTCTTCTTAACTAGCATAATTTTAGTTGGTTAGAAAAAACTATATATGTATTATTTTTAAGTTGATTAAAGGTTCTATAGTCAATTACAAGTGACACAATAGACAAGGAACCTTGATCCTATCAACCTAGGAAAATTCATTAAAAATATACAGTTCTAAAATGTATATAAAACAATATTTAGATAATCGTGCAGTTCAAGCTCAAAAGTCCAACACTACCCTCTCAAAAGTTTATTCAATCTACTTTAAAACACAATAGAACCAGAAAACTACATTCAGTTACATACAAATGTTATCAAGCATATCATAACATGTTTAGTAAGATAATTTATGTGCTTGTACTATAGTCATAATGATGAATGCATGAATAGTGAACATAACCAGTAAATCAATTATAGTGGAGCCACAACAAAAATCAAGGTACAAACTTGTTTCATGAAATGGAGACCTTCGGCAATGTGAAAAGAATGTTTAGTATGACTACAAATCTACAATTAACAAGGTCTGTTTAGACAATTCACTTTAGAAGACAGACTGAGATTGGCATCTAGCACTAACCATCTTTAAAAGAACCTCCACAGCACCCTTGCCATCACCAAGAGCTCCATCAATTTCATCCACCACCTGAAAAAGGCAACAGATAAGCATTTTCACATCCATGCAACGATAGTAAGATACAAAATGAAAATATTGAAAGGAAGAAAAATACCAGACACTTTGGCCTTGAGTCAGACAAGACAGAGTTCATCTGGACCACATCAAGGATTTTGGCTTCAATTGATGCTGTTGAACGATCATCACTAGCATTGACCTACAAAATTTAAAACTCTTGTTTAGTATATGTTCAAATTAAATGGATGTATGTAGAGGAGGAGGAAAGAGAGAGTGAGCTAATGAATTAGAAATTGATAATGATGCAATGTGATGCTGTGATAAGAAAGAAAAGTAATGCCAGTAACCCCTAGTTATGACAATACTAGACATCCAGACCACTTGGCCTAATTAAAGTAAAAAAGTAAGCAAATCATGAAATATAATGATGGAAGCCACTACCAAGTCCGAAGAGATCATTTAAAATAATTTAAATATTTGAACATACAATAATAATATGAGAATATTTTCTAGAACGCATGACATTTTATGCCAAGGATATTCCAACCAAGGAACAAGCTTGTTGAAAACAAATTGAAGACGGGTTTTGGGCATTTGGACCAGACCAAAACCAATTCTAAATTAAAGAAACCCTAAAAACCCAACCCAACTAAGGCCCAATGTTATAAAGAAGCCTAAAACCCTGACCCCACCCAGGCCCAAAACATTAAAAAAAAATTATCACCCATCTAAAAACATATCATCTCCTCTCAAACATTTGAGGACCTGCTACAAGCATTAAGCAACCTTGTCCACCGACCTCCGACAACCACCTTCCTCCAACGACCACCCAGAGATGATCGTCATCAGCGATCTCCAGAGTCAGCCCTTCTCCCACACCCTCAACCTCAGCATTAAGCAAGTGAGAGAACGAAACAGAGAAAGAGTAATTGAGACACCCAATCTCAACTATGTCAGAAAAGGGTACCAGCAACATACTACGACAATAGTGGTGGCAAAACGAGGGGAGAGGAGGCGGAAAAATTGGAGGAATGCACTAGACGTGTATTCCTTCTACTTCATGCGATTCCCAAAGGATATGGGGAAGAGGAACTATGGTTTGAATTCAAAAAATTGGGTGACGTCAGAGGTTTTTATTGCAAAGAAAAGAAATAGGAGCGAAAGGAGATATGGTTTTGTGAGGTTCAAAGGGGTTGACGATGTCCAGAAACTTGAGAGACAGCTGGATAATCTGATTATATGTGGCCATAAAATGCATGCAAACCTACCGAAACATGGAATGGTGGTGAAGCCGACAAAGAAACTCTACAAGGAGGACCAATATAAGCAAGGGCCACTCAGGGATATGCAGGTAGACAGAGTCAACATAAAAGACATGGCGATAACAGCACAAACACCAACAAAAGGAGGAAAAAGTAGAATTATACTCATCGACAAACATTGTCGGTCTCGTATGCGACAATGGTGATGACAAGCAGCAAAACGATAGAGAAGAGATGGTCTACGACAGATGCTTAAGTGACGGTAAAGCCTTCCCATTCATCAATTCAGCTTACAATATCCATGGAGAAGAATTTTTGTGCGATGGAGGGGAAGATATTAAGCCAAAATACCTTGGTGATGATATAGTGCTACTCATGGGCCTTAGTGATGAAAAAGCAGAGAAAATATGCAGGGAAGAAGATGACAGCAGGCTGTCCATGTTTCATTCACAGGAGAAATGGAGCCCACATTTGAGGACTGGTTTCAGGCTAGTTCGGGTTTTGTGCTGGAGAATTCCATTACATGCATGGGACTTGGAGAATATCAACAAGATAGTGGCGGGAGTGGAAGAAGAGGTGGACTTTGACGATGATCTTGAAGATCTCAAACGCCTGGACAAGGCACGAGCGTTACTGAAAACACCATGGCACCCAACAATCAACCACAATGTGCTGGTGTCCATTAGCGGGGTCAACAATGTTGTTCATATTGTTGAAAATGCGTGTTACAGTCTAAACAAATGCAGAAGCAACAGGGGTACTTAGAAGGGTCATTAGAGGAAATATCGTCAGATGAAAGTGATGCGGGGTTGAGCTTGCTGTCGGGAGGAACACTGCATGTTGGAGAGTCTCTGATGATACCCATGGTGGTGGGTGTGGAGGGGGACAAATAGACGCGAAACAGTGGGAAGAACCTTTGATCTAACGGTCAATGCAATGTGCAAGGACCAATGGGCATTAACTAGGACCCACTGAAATGTGGACCCACCAATATTAGGTCCAGCGATAGAGTTCCAAGACATGGGGATGATGCAATACTCTCTTTCAGCAGATTATTGACACCCACTCAAGGGTGCCAACAGGGAAATAGAGATAGCAACACCGAAGGGGGAAGAAATCAAGAGGAAAGATCTATAGAAGCATACACAAAAATAGTGGATAGCATTATGACTGGTGTAGAGAAGACTGAAAATAGAGATGAGAATGGAAAAGATAGGGAAGAAAGGGGTCCACTCATGAATAACAACTTTGAATTAAAGGGGGTACAGGTACAGGTACAGGATGAGTCAGAGGATAGAGAAGCTGTTGGTGGTTGTTCACTTACAGGAAACTATCTAAGAAACAATGTTCAGAGACAAAGACACACAGATAAGCTGTTGGGCTCTAGTACAAATGGACCTGATCCTGTTTTCCATTCTTGCTTTGGTACGAAAGGACCTGATCCTAATTGAAAAGTATATTCAAGAAGTAGGGGGTACAAAAAGGAACATGAGCCCAGGAAATAAGTGGGATCCATGAGGAAAATAAAATACAGAACAGTCTAAATGGAAATAAAAACAATAACTATCAAAACAATCTACAGACACCCACAAAAGTACCTAGAAGAGGTGGGTTGAAGGAGATTGTGGGTTGGGTGGAAAGGCACATGGAAAACCATATTACAATGTCAATGAAGTCAGCCTTGAGCCCAAAAAATTGTGAGTTGGTCAAAGAAGTAGCTAACAATTGGGAGATGGCAAAACAACTAGGAGTTACTTGCTGTGACCAAGAAGGGATAATGATGGATAAAATGGTCAATATGGAAGAAAGGGATAAGGGAGAGGTTTAGAGGATGGGAAGCAGTGAAGTTGATTAATGAAGATTATAACATACATAAGGGAGTTAGGGAGGAGGTTAAAGTGGGCTTCAATCAGAAAATTGGTGACAAAAGAAAGGGTAGATATGTTATGCCTACAAGAAACTAAGAAGGAAGTCATAGAAAACAATATATGCCAAGCTTTGTGAGGTAACTATGGTGTCAGTCAGGAGATGCAGTCAGCATGTAATAGTGCTGAAACTACTATGCATTTGGAATAAGGAAGCATTTAAAGTAGAGAAGAAGCTGAGGGGAAGTGGTGTCATTTACCTGGAAGGTACAAGGGCAACAAATGGTGCAAAAGTGATAATTAAAACATTTACTCGCCTTGTGATACAGTTCTGAAAAGAAATCTGTGGGAACAAATCAGACAACTGAAAACTGCAAATAGGGGGTGGGGGTGGCTATGGCTATGGTGTGTATTAGGAGACTTTAACAATGTTAGAAGACCATTAGAAAGAGTGGGTATTTCTCAAAGGATGCAAGATGAGGGCATTATAAAGGAGTTTAATGAATGGATTGCTGACTTAAGAGGTTGAGGATTTGGCCTGTGTGGGGAGAAAGTTCACCTGGTACAGACCAAATGAGACTACTAAAAGTAGATTGGACAAAGTGCTTGTATCTGTAGAATGGTTTGCCAAATGGTAAGCACGCAATTTATGGAAGGTGGTCCGTGATAGCTGGACAGAGACCCCTGTAAGTGGCAGGGGGGTTTTGTCTTAAAAGAAAAAATTAAGAGACTAAAACAAAGGCTGAAAGAATGGAATAAAACCCAGTTCGAAGACATTGAGTAGAAAATAAGAAGATTAGAGACGGAGCTTAACAAGCTGGAAGTAGAAGGTGATGACAAACAACTAACGGCTGAAGAAATAAAATTGAGAAGGCAACTACAAGAGGATTCGTGGGTAGCAACACACTCAAATGCGTCAATTTTGACGCAAAAGGCAAGAACTAGATGGATCAAGGAAGGTGACTGCAATTCCCGGTTCTTCCACATGACTGCAAATTGAAAGCGTAAAAGCATTATGATTAAAGGTGTGTTTGTTAATGGTTGCTGGATAGCAGAGCCATGTAGGGTCAAAGAGGAAATTCAAGATTTCTTGAGGAGATTCAAGGAATTTGAGTGGGAGAGACCAAAATTAAACGAGGTCAGATTCAAATCCATTGGACAACAACACAATAATTTCCTGGCGGTTCGATTTGATGAAAATGAGGTGAGGGATGCGGTGTGGGAATGTGGTAATGAGAAGAGTACGGGACCGGATGGTTTAAATTTCAAAATTTATTAAGGAGTTTATGGGATGATATCAAATCAGATTTGCTCCGCTTTTTGGATGAATTCCATGTTAATGGAGTTTTTTCCAAAAGGGGGTAATGCATCATTCTTAGCACTAATCCCAAAGGTCCATGACTCTCAAAGTTTAAATGAATATGGACCTATTTCATTAATAGGAAGGTGTGTATAAAATTGTGGCCAAAGTGTTATCTACAAGATTGAAGAAGGTCATGCCAACCATCATTGACGAACGCCAAACTGCTTTTGTAGAAGGCAGACATATGTTGCATAGTGTGCTTATAGCTAATAAAGTGGTTGATGAAGCAAAAAGACAATAAAACCTACCTTGTATTCAAAGTTGATTATGAAAAGGCGTATGACTCAGTATGCTGGGAGTTTGTCGTGTATATGATGAGGAGGATGGGTTTTTGTCTTAAATGGATTACATGGAATGAAGGTTGCATGAAATCAAGGTGATGCTGAGATGTTTTGAATTACTGTCGGGATTGAAGATTAATTTTGCCAAAAGTAGTTTTGGGGTGTTTGGGACGACTGAACATTGGATTATTAATGTAGCCAGCTACTTAAATTGCAGAAGGTTGTGAGTACCCTTTACTTATTTGGGTATCCGTGTTGGGGCAAACCCAAGGCGTAGAGAGACATGGGATGCAGTAGTCAAAAAATGTGAAAGAAAATTGTCAAAATGGAAACAAAAAAAATCCTTTTTTCGGGGGAAGAGTGACTTTGATAAAATCAGTATTGAACTCAATCTCAATATTCTACTTCTCTTTTTTTAGGGTGTAAAAGAAGGTGGTGGATAGATTGGTAAAGCTACAGAGGTGGTTCTTGTAGGGAGGAAATTCAAATCAGGAGAAGATCGCCTGGGTGAGCTGGGGAACAGTATGTATGCCAAAGGAGGTAAGGGGGCTAGGTATCAGGGATTTGAGGAAGTTCAACTATGCTTTACTTGAAAATGGTGTTGGAACTTGTTTCACTGTCAAGGTGAATTGTGGGCAGTTCTGAATTCAAAATACAGAGGTTGGCATAATCTAGATGAGACATGAAGTTTAACAAAGAATCTATATGGTGGAGGGACCTCAGCTTCATTTGCAATTAGATGGAGGAAGGGAGGTGGTTTAATAGCAACATAAAATGGAAAATAGGTTGTGGTTCAAAGGTGTTATTTTGGGAAGATGTTTGGAAGGAGGATGGAGTGTCGCTAAAGGAGAAGTATCCAAGACTATACTAGATTTCTCAACAACAACAATAACAAGTTCAGCAAATGGGGATAACAAGTTCAGCCAAGACAACATTTTCTCCAACACATTTATGGTGGTTCGGAGAAAATGATGGCTAACAGATGGAAATGGTGGCGGCTAGCATTGACTTGGATGATCTGGAGGCACATAAATAATATTATCTTCTCCAATGTTACCTTTAGTCCCAACAAAATGCTGGACGACGCAGTGTTCTTACTATGGTCATGGCTCAGACATCTGGAGAAGGATTTTGACTTTCACTACAATCAATGGTCTACCAATATCAGGGATGGGTTTCTAAGAAGCTGAGGATAAGAAAATAGAATAAATATGTGTAAAAGTTTAATCTTGTTTTCAGACTTGGCCCAAGTCAATCTTTACGTATGACTTGGATCCAGTTCTGATGTACATCTTGTATCTTTTTAGTACCTCTGGTACTTAGTAATATATACTTATTATCTTTGCTGATAAAAAAAAAAACCAAATACAGATTGGGAATGGCAACTCCAGTGGAGAAGGTTTTTTCGGGAAGGAGAAAATAGCTGCAACTGCAAATTTTAAGGAGGAAATACAGGGTTTGGTAGTACAAATGCAGCAAAAACACTTGGACTTTGGGAGGGGAGTTAAGTGCAATGTGTTCAGTGTGAAATGCGTATACACTTCTCTACAGAACCTTGTCATTTGTGACTCAGGATGAAGTGTTTAAAGCAATATGGAAATTAAAAATCCCAAGCAAAGCCTCAATCTTTGCTTGGAGATTAATACCGGATAGATTTCCTAGAAGGAACAATTTAAGAAGAGGTGTGAAAATAAATGATGCTGGCTGCTCATTTTGCAGAAGTCATGAGGAGGATGCATCTCACTTATTTTTTATTTTTTTTTTATCAGCAACGATAATATAATTTTATATAGGAAATAGAGTACCAGAGGTACCAGTACAAAGAGACCAGTAAGATGGTTCCCAAGGGCAGACTAGGGCAGTCTCGAAGGGAACCAAACTGGAATAAGAAATATACATGTAAGAAGACCCTATAGCTCTATCCCTATCTAACAGCAAAAGCCTCTGTAAGGTTAGATGACCATTGATTGTAATTAGTTACAAAATCCTTCTCATAGTTTCTTAGCCATGTCCAAAACAGAAATGTAGCATCCTCCATGAGTTTGTTTCCATTGAAGGTCCCATTTGAGAAAATAATGTTATTTCTCATCTGCCACACTGACCATGTAAGCGCCACCCACCAAACCCTCCACCTACTAACACAAATTCCTTTGACCCCGTCAATCATATGTTGGGCAAAATGTTGCCTTTGATGCAGTGGAAAAACAATGGAGATATTCA
Source organism: Glycine soja (assembly GCF_004193775.1). Lineage (NCBI taxonomy): Eukaryota > Viridiplantae > Streptophyta > Magnoliopsida > Fabales > Fabaceae > Glycine > Glycine soja. The sequence goes on from NC_041021.1 coordinate 30,544,035, forward strand.
CCCAGGACGTGATTTCCCACCAGAGAGGTATGATTTTGCTACATTGGAAAAAAAGGTGTGATGTATCCTCCACTGTACTTCTGCAGAATGGGCATGTTTGGTCCTGTATTTCCACCTGCCGCCTATTTAAGTTTGCTTTGGTGGGCAATCTGTCTCGAAGTAGCCTCCAAACAAAAACTGCAACTTTGGATGGAATCCGCAGTTTCCATAATTGCACAAAATCTGCAACATCTTCCCCCTGCACTGCATCCCCCCACAGCATGTCGTAATCAGTTTTCGCTGAGTATTGACCAGAGGGTTCTGGTTTCCAGACCCAATCATCCCTGCAGTTCAGCTGGACCCTCACTGCTGCCACCTCATTTATGAAGTTGTCAGCCATAGATACCTCACAATCAAATAAGTGTCGCCTCCATTGGAAATCCCATTCCCAACCAGTGGCTTTGTGATCTCCCATTTGCTGAATAAGGTGATTCTGTTGGCAAGAAATAAGATATAGCCTTGGGTATTTGGCTGCCAAAGTTGTCCCACCACAAGTCCACTTGTCCTCCCAAAATTTTATTCGATCACCGCAACCCAACTTCCACTCCAAGCCATTGTGAAAAGCAAACTCTTGTTGCGGATGATGGAGTGCCAATTTCAGATCCCTCCACCAAGAAGAATCATTAGAACCTCGAGATGCTTCATCTAAACTCCTCCAACCTCCGTACTTTGATTCCAGCACTTTAGCCCATAGCTCTTTATGGTTTTGGAATAAGCTCAATTTCCATTTGCCCAACAATGCAAGGTATTGTAACAAGCTAATGTTCACATTATGGCTTCCCACTGAGTACCCTCTGAATAGATTTTTCTCCACAGCTTGTCTCATTAGGCCATTCAGACCCTCAGCAACTATATTAAAAAGAAGTGGCGCTAATGGATCGCCTTGTCTGAGGTCTCTTTGGGGTTTGAATTCAGCGGAGGGGCTCCCGTTCACCAAGACCGAAACTGATGCAGAAGACAAACATCCTGCAATCCATTGTGTCCATTTGGGGCAGAAATTCATCCTCCTCATCATGTATTTCAGAAATTCCCATGATACTGAGTCGTAAGCCTTCTCATAATCGACTTTGAACACTAGGCATGACTTTTTACTTCTCTTAGCCTCCTCTACCACTTCATTTGCAATAATGACTCTGTGCAGCAGGTGCCTACCGCTTATAAAGGCTGATTGCCGTTCATCTATAATGGTAGGCATAACTTTCTTCAATCGATTGGCCAATAGCTTGCTCACTATCTTGTAGACACAACCTATTAGGGAAATAGGTCTATAGTCATGAAGGGATTGCGGATCAGACACCTTAGGAATCAATGCAATAAAAGAGGCATTGCTTCCTTTTGGAAAATGTCCATTAACAAAAAATTCGTCCAAGAAGCGCAGGATATCAGACTTAATTGTGGGCCAAAACTTCTTGATGATATCTCCTTTAATCCACCTAGCCCTGGATTTTTGCCTCAGCAGCAACTCATGAGAAAGTGCAGCTACCCACAAGTCTTGCTGCAGCTGCCTTCTAGCATTAGCCTCCTGGGGTGATAAAAATCTGTCAATTGTCTGCTCTTCCAGCCTGTTTAACTCCCCCTGAATCTGCTTGTACTTCTTGTAAGTATCTCCAAACTCTTCCTTGTTCCAAATCTGCAATCTTCTTTTAAGGCGTTTTAATTTTTCTTTAAGTACATACCCGCCCCAACCTCCTATCTGAGTAGATGTCCAGCATTCATGGACTGTTTTTGTAAAGGAGCTATCCTTCAGCCAATAATCCATGACCCTAAAAGGTTTGGGTCCCCAATCAATGATCTTTGATCTAAGCAGAATAGGACAATGGTCAGAAAAGTTTCTTTCTAGAGTGTATTGGGTTGTATCTGGCCATTTTGCCATCCATTCATGAGATATCAGAAATCTGTCCAGTTTGCTTTTAGCTGAACCATTTGGCCTGAACCAAGTGAAATTTTTGCCCACCCATGGCGCATCCTCTACCTCCAATTCATCGATCCAATCATTAAACTCCTTGATGCTAGTATCACCAGCCCCGTTACAGCACTGCCCCATCCTCTCTGCTGGATTTCTCACATTGTTGAAGTCCCCCAAAATACACCATAGCCCCCCACTGTTTTGATTCCTCAACTGCTTGATACTGTCCCAAAGTACTCTTTTGTTCTGAATGTCGCATGGTGAGTAGATGCACATAATGTGAACCAGCTGGTCTTCCTTGATCCAATGGCCTTTCAGTAAGATAAAACCTGCTCCATCTATTTTGCTTTGCAGTTGAAAAGCTTCATCACTCCACATACACAGTAAACCACCTGTTGTGTTGTTTGCAGGCTGTGCTTCCCACAGTACTGCTGAATCCCCCCACAATGTTTGACATAATCGCTTATCAATGAACTCCTTTTTTGTCTCTTGGATACAAATCATATCAATATGTTCTTTCTTGATCATTCTTCTTATTGCGCCCCACTTCACTCTCCTCCCTAATCCCCTAACGTTATAGGAGATAATATTCATGGAATATGTCTTCCTTCTCCCAGCCTCTGTGCCTCCTTTTTATCTCTTTCCTCCATGTCTTTTATTTTCCTGATTATCACCCCTTGTTCTGTGTCACTAATTACCCCCATTTCTTGAGCCATGTTCCATATGACTACTGCCTCCTCCATAGGCCTGTTCTCGGGTTTTTCATTCTCCCCACCTTGCTCCTCCGTTTGACTGCTCTCAGGTTTTTCACTCCCTTCGTTGCAGTGTTTGAGTGCATTCCTCATGCCATTTGGGCCCACTGCTTCCATCTCCCCTAGTATCTTCAGGCAACCCAGTTTGTTGATCTCTGGTCAGTATTTTAATTTTTGGGGCTGTATGTATAGTTGGTTGAGTTGAGGGGTCCAGTTGCAGTTTCTGTTTGCACCTCCGAGATCTTGATTAGACCATCCAGTTATTGCTAGGTGTGTTTTTTAATGGTTGTGGGCTGCTGCTACTGGCTTTGTTAATTTTGGAGGGGGTGTGACTAGGAAAGCCCAACTCCCTACTAGCCACGTTTGCTCCCATGTGATAATGTTGTATCTTTTCTCCCATCAGGTCTACCACTGCCACATCATCATCTTTTCTAACTTCTGGAGTTCCACTAGGATGCATAAAGTGCACCCCTTTTGAAATCGCGGTGTCATTGGTGAGAGCATTATTTTTTGGTGCATCCTTTCCTTCCACTGCACCATTTCCTCTTTTGTGAAAGTTCTTATCCTCCTCGGGCTGAACCACCTCCCTGGCAGCCTGCACCCCATAGTCTTGACACCTGGCTTTTGCATGAAACGCCTCCTCTGAACTGGACCCCTGACAAGCCACGTGGTTTGTGCGTGAGTCTGCACACATGACTGTTGTGGTTGGTGAAGGTATTGGTGGTTTGAATCGCAGGTCCAAGGCATTATCCAGCAAACGAAGCGATGGGGTTGGACCGGTGGGTAATGACGAGGATCCACGGTCAATGCTTCCGGCAGTGGGCTCGCGTCCTGGCCGACAGCAATCGGTGGTAGTTGACACAATGGTAATGTCGACGTCGCCGACTTGCTCTACAATGGCATCCCGTCGCCGGTCAGTCGTGTTTGGCGGGCTCAGGATGCTCGCGGCGTCACCTCCCCCGCCGTGAAGATCGTGATGGGGCCAGCTTTGCTCAGGCACGAGTGCTGACGCCGGAGGTGCGACTTCATCTGCCTCAAGGAATGACGTATCTAACTTTCCCGATATAGGCGTTCCAATACTACTGTCATCAGATGCGACTTCGTCCGACGACCATGTGTTTCGCGTTCTCCAGCAATAACATGGCTCTACATTCTGGCTACATTCTTCCACTACGTAAATATCGAAACTCTCCCCTCCTACGAACACCCTTACAGTATGCTGGATTGTCGGTCTCCAGGGAGTGCGGATGAGGACCCGTGTTCTGTCGACACGTCGGGCTGCTTCCATATCGTCATCAACGTCCACCAGTTCCCCAAATAAGGTGACAATGTTCTGGATGTGCGTCTTTTCCATTGCTATTAGAGGAATTCCCCAGCATTGTACCCAGGTGATTCGTTGTCCCGGACGAAGCCCTGGGTGCCATTTTTCCAGTGAGTAAAATAATACCACTTTTCCATCCTCCATCTCCTTCTTCAGTCCTTCCGCCTTATCCTCCGTGAGCCCGAGTAACAACACCATGTCGTCTCCCATGTATTTCGGAGTTACGTCAACTCCAAAGTCCCACAGAAGGTCTTCCTCAAGTCTGTCGAAGACCACGAGGTTACTGAGTCGCCCTACCCAAGCCTCGCTGAACCATTTTTTGTCCTTCAGTGAGATATCAAGGTGTATGGAGGATAGGGAAGGTGTGTGACCGTTAAAGTCAACGTTTGGTCTCCTCCTCTGCCCAGCCTCTGTCTTGTTACCAGCCACCACTGCCGCATAGGAGGTGGAAGCTGATGTTTGTCTCCCTCGTGCTACTGAAATCTGGGTCTTGTCCTCGTACCACCATGGTTTCAACTGAGTCACCCTCCCCGTGTGTCTCCCATACTTGGGAATGTTAACGTACAATTTCAGACCACCAATGATCATCTGGTCCATTGCCTTTGCTAGCCCATGTACGTCTTTCACTCCTTTAAATTTGGCGAAGCCAAACCTTCTCCCCGTTCTTGTTCTTTTGCTTAGAAATGAAGATCTCCCTCAGGTCACCCCACCTCCTAAAGTGATACCACAACTCCTTCTCTGTAATGTCCTCTGCAAAACGTGTGAAGTAAAATGTCGATATGTCGCCCTTATCCCGCCAGTTTTGTCGACTATATCCTTGTTGTTGTCCATCGTAGCTTGTTGTAGATGTCCGTCAAGGATCCTCGTTGAAGCTCACTCTACCTCTCTCTCTTACATCACTTCCTCTCCTCTCACTCTCCCCCCCACTGTTTCTCTCTCTACACATTCTCTCTCTAGTGGTGCACTAAATCAATATTTGCTTGCAGTTCAGCATTGGCCTCAGGAACTGGAACTCCCCTCCCAACTCGCTCACGTGGACGAGATTTCTTGACACCATCAGCATTAGCTTTACCAGCTGCTCTCAATCTTCTAGCTTCTTCATCCCGTAGCTTTGCATCCATCTCCTTGCTGGGAGGATATTTTTATCTCACTTATTTTTTGGTTGTGATAAAATCTTGCCACTTATTTTTTAGTTGTGATAAAATCTTGCCGTTGTGGTGGGAGTCGATGTCGTGGGTAAATATTGTGGGGGCATTCTCAAAAATTCCAAAAAACCATTTCCTTCAACTTGCTTATTGTAATTCTGAAGGTTTTAGGGGTCAACGATGGCCGAGTTGGTGGATCGCCCTCACTTAGTGTATTTGGCATCATAGTAATAGGATTGTATTCCTAAATGAAAGTTTCAATGGTCATAAATTGATGGAGGATGCCTTATTCTTCTGCTGGACCTGGTTTAAAAACCTGGAAAAAGGATTTGATATCCCATTTCATTCTTGGTCTAGCAGTATTAGGGATGTTTTTTGTACTCGGGGACAATAGTGTATAAAATTACAGATCTTGTGTGTGGGTGGTTACCTAGTTTACAGCTAGATCTTTGGTTCCTTAATACTTGTTCTGTATATTGTATTAGTTAACCATAGTTCTGCTCCTGTTGATGCTAGGTTGTATGCAAATCAGTACCGCTTGTACTGCTTTCACTATTACTTATAATATATATCTAATTTTTCCGATCAAAAAATAAATAAATAAAAAGTAAAATAGGTTACAGCTTGAAGACCCATGAATCTATGTGTAAAATAATACAGAAAAATACCTCCACCACATGATATCCACAGTGCCTAGCAGCTACATGGGCAAGTGTTGTTTTTCCAAGACCTGGTGATCCACAGAGCAGAAGGATCTGTAATCATTATGAAAATTCAGTTAACAATGTGATTCAACACTCAATATCTAACAATGGGGTTGGTATCATAAAACATTATAAATCAAATGGCTGCATCTTATACAATTTACAAACAACACAATGAGCATAGTGTAATTGCATGATTAGAAGGATCATATTGAAAATATTATCAAGAATCAATACATTAATACTAACTCCATCCCTAAATATAAAACTCTTTTAACTAATTTGCACTCATTAAAAAAGTTAGTTAATTTAATTAGTAACATTAAATTTGTTAACAATTTATATAATATTTTCAAAATTACCATTAAAATTATTAAGACTCATCATCTCACTCTTTTTACTTAATTACTTTCTACCTAATTAATTAATGTGTGTTACTCATCTTTCCCAATCCTCACAAGAGAGAAAATAAATTTACCTTTTAACTTATAGCATTTATTGTTTATTGATTACAAAAATTGTAAATAATTAAGAGTATTTTGGCAAAAAAAAAATTAAAGCAAGAGACAACTAAAAGTAGTCATATAAAAAGGGACAACCAAATTTTTCAAAAGAATTTTATATATAGGGAAGGAGTTAGTATATCTGTTGTTTTATTAAAAGGCTTTAAATATTAAAAGTCCCAAAAGAGTTCAAAAATTAAAATATTTTTCAGTAGAATCCATTATAAAACATATAAGATGGAAATTTGGACCACTTGGATCTGGAGTGGCATTCCATTAATAAGTATTCTAGAGAGAGCTGCAGCATGTGGCAATTCACACTCCATACATCAGAATTTTAGAATATGATTTGGACGGAAGATAAGTATTTTTGTCCATAAACTATCAAATAATCAGAAAACATGAGTGGGAAATGCTCAGAAGGAAGCTGAAAGAATAGACCTGTTTCCAATATATCAAAAGTCCTCAAGAGTAAAAAATGTTTACATTTCAAGATAAAGCCAACTGCTTTCCAAAATTATCTATCAAAAAAGAGTCAATAGTTCATTGTTACAAACCCAACCATTACATGTTTAGTGAACGTGATCACACAAACAATCAAAATACTAATCACAACCCAAATACATAATCCCAAATACTAATACATATTCTAAAACCCACCCTGGATCGGTCTAGAAGAAACATATTGTTAACTAGTTAATTATGATCAGCCCGTTAAAAATCTCACAAAAATGGTCACCAGTCTTCACAAAATCAACACAATTAATAGCACAATTCTACCAATTTGGCACTATTGCATATTTTCTTCTCAAAAATGACAAATGCATGGATGGCTATGTAAGAATAACCACTTGGCTACAAATCATATTAACCAGACAATTATCAATGAAAATGCAATCAGACAATTATTATAAATTACCTTTTGTTCTGGAGGACCAATATTCCTTGACTTTGCATTCCATACATCTTGAATACTCTTTGAACTACCACTCTCATCCATACTTCTAGCATTTATATACCTCCTCCCATTACTCCATTTGGGTCCTCCATTCATCCTTGGAAACTTTGAATTCAATGGTTTCTGATTGTGGACAATAGAAGAATGTCGTTTCAAAGATGACAAAACATCATCTGATGTGCTTCGAATTTCAGATCCAAACACAATAGAATCCCATTGTTTCAACCACAAGAGTACCTATCGTAGACAACCAGTCAAATCCGTCAATGGCAACAGAAGCCAAGCCAAGAAAGTCTAAGAATAATATATCTTTAACTATACAGTTTTAATAAATGTTTTTCATAGCTAAATGTTATGCCAATGACTTACCTCGCGATTTGTCTGTTCATCACTGAGAAGCTCGGTAAATGATTTTGGAGCATATTTATCAACCCAAAGTCGCTCATGAACCGTTTGTGCTTCAGGAATGTCTAGAACACTTTGGCCTTCAGAACTAGCTTCCAAGGCCTATATCATTACAAGAGCAAGAATAAAGAATCAGAAATATTACAAGTCATGTTTGATAACAATTTTAGATGCTTTCCAAGTGACAAACAACCACAATGCAAAAACACTGAAATTTTCATTCAAGTTTCAGAAAATCAGAAGCTCAGAAAACACATTGTTAACTCTTTAGTCCAAACCTTAGCGAAAGCCTCTTGCTCCAACCTCTCAAGTATAACATTAACTGGTTCTGAACTAAGCTCTGCAACCAAATAGAATTCAAGCAAATTAGCTCAGCATCAAACAAAGATCATTATCAAAATTTAAGCAAAAACCTTACATTAAAATAATTGTATTTCTAACAAAGTTAGATCCTAAAGTAATGTTCGGGAGTCAGATTTTGGATGGGGAAAGAGAGGAATACCTTCATTTCTATTAAAAATCAGATTCAAATATTTTGTATTTATTGAATAGCTGTTTGTAGGCAAGTCATATCTGATATATAGCCTAATCATATCTGATTTGTAGGAACAATATATCCTCTAATTATGAGTATTTATTGTACTAAGCCTATATATCAAACTCTGTGATGTCATTCGAACACATGGATTCAGTAGCTCTATGCCTCTCCTTTCTCTCTTTGAACAATTTCTAATAAATATTCTCTAATTTGATAATCTTTTAAAAGAAAACAAATAAAATGATAAACTACCATTAACTTAATGTCCTAGCGTTTTATTTACTTCAACAATAGCATTATATAACTCTCTTAATTCATAAGTTATCCTTCCTTTTCTTTTGTACCAAAAGTCCAAAACCTCTCCTCCAAAATGCCCTCAAGATCTGAAATTGTGAAAACGCAAATAATCTTGGTGCATCTTCAGTCATATTCAGTTCAGGTTATTTTTTAATAAAATATTCCCTTTTTCTTTTAACAGTTTCATCCAAAACTTTATCTTAATTAGCTAGGGACGTGAAAAAAAAAAAAAAAGTAAACCACCAATTTCATCCTAGTACTATTACCCTCCCTGCTAAGAAATCCTTGAAATAAAAATAATAAATATACTCTAGTAGTCCTCGAAATATTAAAAACCATGTTAGACAGTCACCCCACACCCAAAAAAAACATTTAAAAGAAACCTTTCAAATTACCTAAACCATACTACTAAAATATATCAGCATCAACTTAAGGACTAACGTGATGATTGATGAATATTCAATAATTCAGGAATTATTTTAATGATTTAATTTCTCTAGGAATTATTAGGAGAGGGGATAACTAAATTAGTTAAATAGTTTCATTTCTCTAGGAGCTACTAGCACAGGGAGTAATAATTCAAGAAGAAAAAGTACCAGCAGAATAACCTCGGTCCCTAAATTTTACAAAAAATACACCATCTTAAGGACTAAAGTATCGAATATTCGACATTTCAAGAATTGCTTAAATAGTAGTTTTATTATTATTGAAAGGAACGAAATTGGTGGTTTATTAAAATTTTAAAGAAACAAAAAAGGTACCAGCAGAATATCCATTGTAATCAAGCTTCGTGACGCGCTCCTCTCCTTGGAACCGGTTCAGCTTCGCGTAAACCCTGTTGCCGCTGGGCGCGGTGATCGGCATGCACTCGCCGTCAATCTCCGAGGCGAATCTCGACAGTGTCTTCTCCTTCTCGAACATCATTTCCTCCATCGCCTGCTCCGGAGGAGCCGGCGGAGGAGAGTACCGGGGCCAGTCCTCGTCGGCCACGGCGAAATCCTCCTCGACGGCAACCCTAACCTTCGCTCTCTTCTCTTCTGGAGAAGGCGGACGCGATCGCTTGTGGCCGTTGAATTCGGGCTCCGCCGAAGGAACCGCGAGATCTTGCGGCGACGGCGATTGTTGAGAATTTGATTCAAGAAATTCGGCGGCGGGGTCTAGGTCTGGGAAGTAATAGTGATGGTCTTCTTCTTCTTGTTCTTGTTCGGCAAAATGAGAATTTGATTCGAGAAATTCGAGTTCTTCGGGGAGGGGAATATCCATGTCCATATCATCCATGTCAGTTGAGAGAGAGAGGTTTCAATTTGTGTAAGAAGAATTGAGAAGAAAGGTTTGTGTGTAGGTTAAGTGAACTCTGGTTTTGGCGGGAAGGTGAGAAAAGATTGCTGGATTGGAGACAGTGTTGTATTCTACTATGCGGCTTTCCAAGGGGCACGAGTCAATCTATGCGCGTGGTTAGGTGCACCCAGCATTCTTGAAAATGTCAAAATTGTTCTTGCTTAGTTTTTCACTTCCGGATCCGTAAGTTGATCCGTAAGTCTTTTTCGGATCAACTTGATTCGTAAGAGACTTCCGGATCAAGTTGATCCGGAAGTTACGGATCAAGTTGATCCGGAAAAGACTTACGGATCAAGCAGATCGGGAAGTCTCTTACGGATCAACTTGATCCGTAGGAGGAAAAAAAATTATAATATACTTTTAAATACAACATATTTATTTATAATATAATTAAATATATTTTTTATTTTATTAAATATAATATATTTATAAATATTGATTTATTATAAATAATTAATTTTTTTGATATATTTTTTTAGAATAAATTTATTTAGAAGATGATATTAAAATACTTACTCAGTCCCATTATAATTATTGTTTAAGGTTATTTTATACATATTAATAAAAATCAATAAATACATAAAAGATAATATTATAAAGAATTAATCATATCATTATTAATATTTATAAAGAATATAAAAAAATAATTAGTATTATATAAAAAATTAAAATACTAACTACTTTACAATACATTTTTTTACATGATCATTAGTATAAGTGGGAAAATTGTAATTATAAGAGAATTTAAAAATATTAGTACGGTATATACGATCTTAGATAACGAATGATGTCCATTTTTTGGTTAATTATTTTTTTTACACCCTTTTCAACTTCTTTATTTCAATTATATTTAAAGTTATAACACGCGTGTATATAGACACAAATGGAATACACAATCAATGAAAATAAATAAAACTAACATTAGTAATGAAAATAAATAAAACCAACAATACTCATGAAATGAGTTCATGTACAATATATGTATATACAAGGAATATCAATGTAAAATATGTATATAAACTAAGCCTGATCAGTGCGCCGCCTGCGTCTACACCTAACGTATACTAGATGGTCCTGTGTGACACTCCTGGCCAATCTGAGGCATTCTTCGATCACCTCATGTGTCGATGAGCCACGAGTGACCACCCCTAGACTCAGATGGCGCTCCAACCGCTCAGCAATGTCATCACAAACTTCCTGTTACATACAAAACAAACTAATTACACAAATTATTATGCAAATATTGAGGTAAATGACGTAAATTATTAGTATTACTTACCACTGCATGTCTGGGCTCCTTCGTAGATGTCGACGATGCTCCTGGCTCCGGCACGCGAGGGATATTCGTCTGTGGGGCCTAAGGGACGACTCGGGGCTGCGGGGCATGACCATGAGGCAAAGGATCTACTGCGTGGCCTGGTGTCATGAAAGGATGGGAGATGCGGAAGAACCAGTCGATGTAGTCACTGGAACACGCCCCTGGCACCACACACACCTCACCTGCAGGTACAATATGATCCTCGTAGTGCATCCACCTGTCGTGTATATCATCATACGAGACCCATGAATCGACAGGAGAAGCAGGAATGGTCTGCGTGTAACCAAACTGCCGCACGACCCTCTCTGGTCGGTAATACACAGCAACAGGCCCCCAACGCAAGAGACCAGAGTAGCATGATCTGACGTGGAAGTCCCGGACCTCCCGATGCTCCCCATACAGGATCCAACAGACATCCGGAATCTGGAGTCGGTCCAGGTGCTTCCTATACGACGGCGTGCGAATGCTCTTCACGGTCTTTTTCGTCGCAATCCACCTGCACGCACGCGGAGAAGCCTTGTCGTAGTCCTGATCAACGGTGGACTCCGCAACTGAGGGAAAGTGCTCGTAAATCCAGCACTACAGATGTAACATTCAAATTATAAACATTAATAATGAAAGTGTAACAAAATTTAAAGTTGAACATTGTTTAGCCTGAATGAATGAAAAACATATTTGTTACCTGCAATAGTGTGATGTAACCGCCAAGATGTCGACTGTGGCTCATGGATGCATCGTTCAGCTGGTCGTACATATGAACCAAAGCAGCCACTCCCCAAGCGTACCTATCTGTCATACTAAGGTCCCGAAGGGCCTCCAAGTAGACAACATGGACATTGGTTGCACTCTTGTTAGCAAACAGAGTGCAACCCAGCAGGTGAAGAAGATATACACGAGCCGCAGCTGTCCAATGACCTGCCTGGCATCGGCGCTGATATACATCACGTACCCATTGCAAGCGTATGTACGGTCCGCGACACTGGACTATCTCAGCCCTAGCAGACTCTGGAGACACCATCAGCAAGTCCACCAGCATCTGAACCGCATCATCCACATGCAAGGGCTCAAATGCGTGAAAGTCGCCTATAACAGGAAGATGAAGAAGAGAGGAGACGTCGTCCAAAGTGATGGTCAGCTCACCCACCGGGAGATGGAAACTAGACGTCTCCCGGTGCCAGCGCTCCACAAACGCGGACAAAAGTCCCCGATCACCGGTGTCTACCGAACACACGATCAGAGGACTTAGTCCTGTACCAACGATGAGTCCCTTAATGGCAGGGACAGGCCTACCTAATCTATGGACCTTCCTCCCATGCGAGGATAACTTCAATTCAGGACGCTCCTGAATTGAAGTATAAAAGGAACGCACAATTCGTTAAAATTATCATTTAAAGGAAAACTAATAGTATAATTTACAAGTAACTAAAAATAAATAGTATAAATACCTCTCCCGTCCATACGCTGCAAGCAATGTGATCCGCATACGTTGTCAACACAGATGGGTCGCTCGGACCACCCGGAAATCCCTAAGGCTGATCCTCAGCCACCTCTGCGCCTGTGTCCGCAGGAATGTCCTCCACAACAGCTGGTGCCTCCATCGGGTCATCCTGAACGTCTGGGTCAGGGATGACTGGCTCCTCGACGTGATCCGCAGTCACAGCGACTCGCTGCCTCCGTGCGGATGCAGTAGGTCGTCGACGCTGTGGAGCATCATCGGAATCATCATGATCTCCTCTACCCACACCTCTGCGAGTGACCTGACCTAAGGCACGACCTAATCCTCTGGTCCTAACCATGATCTGCAAATGAGTACCGCAAAATGCATCACTCATTTCATTTTCTCAAATTTCATGCGTCTAACGCATATAGGACATTGATTTGGGACAACATGGTTTTGGTTGTGTTCGTCTCATTGATACTAACATCAGTAGAGTATGGACAATTTAATTCAGGCCAAAGAAGGCACAGAATTCAATGGATCAAAGAATTTAGGACTTTGTTGCGAGAATTAAGGGTAAAATTTTCCTTATGAGGATTAAATGGATTGTTTTATAAATGTCTCCATGCATTAAATGGATTGAATGGATTGTTTATCTCTTCATTAAATTTTCCTTTACGTCTATAACATTAATTATATTTGTGTATCAAGACTTTGATTGGCCAATGTTGAGCCAATCAGGAAGAGAAAATTGACATGTAGAATGATTTATTCCATAGGTGTTGAATGAATTCACACATGGGAAGCAGGAATGGTTCAGGTTATGAAGCTGAAATGGTATCCATATTCTCTCATATTGAGTCCCCTGACAGATCACTTCATGACCATATAATTGAAGCTCTTGGCAAGCTCACTGTTGAACAAGGAATTCCTTATGTTACCAAAAAAGTCATGAGAAATTAAAACAAGTTTTCATTTCTTGCTAAGAATGTTTAGTGTAGCCCAAAGTCAATTCAAGGATCTCGAGGTTGTGATTAAATTTAAAGTCCCTTTTATTAATTGAGAATTTGTGTTTTGTTTCTCTACCTTTTATGTTTTCAGTTTTTCAAATTTAATTGATGATTATGATAGGGTTTTGGGAATTGAATTAATATTAGCATTAGGTGATAGAATGGTTGCTTAATTGATGACCAAAATGCTTATTGCTCTAAAGTTTGATATAAAACCATTTGTATGGAATAGTTGGTTCATCATTTGTGATATTATATTATAGCCGACCATGTGGCTTAGAGTTCTAAATAACTTAAGGTTTTGGGATAGTTGGTTCATGATTCCAAATGCATTTCTTCACATACAGGCTCAAAGGTTCTAAGCAAACTACCATCATGCCAAATTCCCAATTCTATCATGTCAAATTCCTATTTCCTAGTTTAATTCATTAATTGCAAGTATTTGCATCTATCTAAGGTATGAATTTAGGTAGAAGAAGCTGCAGATTGTTATTCATTGTTGTTCTCCTCTAATTTTGGATTTAGGTACAAGAAGTTGCACATTGTTATTCATTGTTGTTCTCCTCTAATTTGGATTAGGTACAAGAAGCTGCACATTGTTATTCATTGTTGTTCTCCTCTAATTTAGGTACAAGAAGTTGCATATTGTTATCTAAGGTATGAATTTAGGTACAAGAAGCTGCAGATTGTTACTCACAAGTATTTGCATCAATCATATTGGTCATAACTTAGTTAAAGGAAGTACATGGAAGTTGGCTTATATGGAAGCACATGGAAGTTAGCTTATAGGGATATCAATCATTAGCATACATTCATGGCAATTTGTATGAAATAGTAGATATTCATGACACTATTTATCAAATATTTAGCATACATTCAGAGGTATCAAATAATATTTGGCAATTTTTGAATTAAAATCAAACTGTGAGTTTTACGGATCAGGTGATCCGTAAAGTATGTTGAGTATTTTACGGATCAAGTGATCCGTAAACTACTCAACATACCTTATGGATCACTTGATCTGTAAAGCTCCCAGCGATTTCCGACAGCGTTTTCCGCCATCGCCGACAACATTGGAGCCAAAAAAAGTCAAGTTCACGGGCCTGACCTCGACGGTGGACGCAGGAAAGCAGGAAGAAGAAGACGCAGGAAGCTTCCTCGCACCACCACCGCACCTCCTCAATGAAGAAGAAGAAGAGCCACAAAGAAGACGTAGGAAGAAGAAGGCGCAAGAAGAAGAAGCATCAAGAAGAAGCAGGAAGAAGAAGAAATGTGATGAAGCAGGAAGATGAGGAAGATGAAGAAGCAGGAAGAAGAAGGAGAGAGCTGATCTGAAAGAAGAAGAAGGGAAGCGCAAACGCGGGGAGGGAAAGAGAGAGGTTACGTTTTTTAAAAAAATTAACGAAGGGCATTTTTGCCTTTTCACACTAATTGTTGGGTGCACTAGCAAAATTGCTGGGTGCACCTAGCAGCACTCTCTATGCGCGACTTTTTGAGTTTAAGAAAGAGTGTTGCTAGGTGCACCCAACATTATTGCTGGTGCACCCAACATTCTAAGAAAATGACAAAAGTGCCCTTGTTTGGTTTTTCTCTTCCGGATCAACTTGATCTGTAACTTCCAGATCAACTTAATCCGGAAGTCTTTTACGGATCAAGTTGATCCGGAAGAGACTTTCAGATTAACTTGATCCGGAAGAGGAAAAATAATTTTTTTGTTAATTATACAAGATATTTAAAGATATTTATTTCATTAATTATAATATAATTAAATATATTTATTTATTTTATTAATTATAATATATTTATAAATATTGATTTATTATAAATAATTAATGCTAATCAATCATAATCATAATTCATGTTAATCAATCAATCATGCTAATCAATCATAATTCCCTAAAAGATGATATAAATAATTTCAGAGTTAGCAATCATAATGCAGTTTTTGAAATTGCTAACTCTGAAATTATTTATATTCTCTTTTAGGGAATTATGATTGATTAGCATAATTGATTGATTAGCATGAATTATGATTATGATTGATTGATTAGCATGATTGATTGATTCTGAAAATTGCTAACTCTGAAATTATTTATATCCTCTTATAGGGAATTATGATTGATTAGCATGAATTATGATTATGATTGATCAGCATTAATTATTTATAATAAATTAATATTTATAAATATATTATAATCAATAAAATAAACAAATATATTTAATTATATTATAATTAATGAAATAAATATATTTAAATATCTTGTATAATTAACAAAAATTTTATTTTTCCTTTTCCAGATCAAGTTGATCCGGAAGTCTCTTATACATTATATTTTTTTAATTTCCTTTTAATATATATATTTTTATTATTTTGATTTATTTAACAAACCTTAATCTTTGCTGTTAAGAAAAACTGTATGTTGTATCTTATAATTTTATCAAATTTCTACTAAATTTTTCAATTTTAATCTTTAAAATTATTCCATATTGCAATTCCAACTTAAGTGTCCTCATATTTAGATTGAAAATAATATGTCGAGAGCTTTGAGTAGAAAAAACACAACTGGCCGCGAGACCAAATTTATTTATTTTAAAAAAGAATTTAATCAACTATTAATTTTTAAAAAAATCTCACAAAATTTAAACTAGATAAAACTAAAATGGAATTATAAGTCTTTTCCTTAATCAATAATATATATATATATATATATACTTCAAATATAAAAGAATCTCTTGGATAAACCTTATGTGCTTCCATTTCATTCGAGACAACACTATTATACATAATATGAATGAAAATGAAAATAGTTACTAACAAATAAAGAATCTAAATAAATTTAAATAAAAAAAAATACAATAATGCTTAAACTAATAGAGATGTTAACTTTAAAACAAAACAAAAAAAACTAATACAAAGGTTTATTATTTGCCTTTGGGACGTAGAATTGTATCTCTCGTTGTTTTAGGAGCTGCAGTGACCTTACATTCCATTTGACATATTGTGACAGAGTACATGATATAGATTAATAATTAATTGAAGAAATAAAAAATTTCAAGAAATAAACGACTTTCATTTTTTTTAAATGGTAACTCAATTTTTTTATATCATAAAACTAAAGAATTTTATTTTATTTTAAAAAATAAGTAGTTATATTGATTAATTAAAAAATTAATTAATAATTTGATAGATGAATAAATAGATAGATAATCAAAATATAAGAGTTTAAATCTTAAGTTGTATTTTACTCTTTTTTAATTCCTTTTTCCATAGTTTCTCTCCTATACAATTCATTATTAATGTCTAGATATATTTTTCGCACTTTTTATACTTTCGGGGACTAAATTTGCATTTTCATTTTACAAGACGAAAAGCCAAAAAAATATTATGACAAATATGCCCTTATGTTGACAATCCATGTCGGCAATCATTTCAGTGACAAATTTGTCCCTCCGTGTCATGTAGGTTATTTTATTAACGGTGACGAACGAAAGTTAACATCAGGACATATTTGTTGCACTTTTTACACTTTCAAGGAATAAAATTTTGTATTTTCATTTTTCAGGGATGCATTTGTTAACGATTTGCACTAGGGGTGTTCAAAACTGAACCAACCCAAACGGAAAACCACAAACCGCAAAAAAAAAAAAAAACCAAAATCCAAACCAAACCGCGAGTTTTCGGATTAGTTTGGTTTTTTTTATAGAAACCGATTTTCGGTTCCTAGTTGAAAATCCAAACCAAACCAAACCAAACCGCATATTTACATATTATATATATTTTTTTTAAATTTTTATTTTAGTACGTGTGACATTACCCAATAGGTGCGGATTGCGTTTCACTTATTTCTGTGTTGTGTTTCACTTACACACTACTGACTATACAATTCACGTTTCACTTACCATTACAGTAATGACATTACCCTAAACCCTAATATTCTTCCTCTTCTTTCTACGAGTACCAGCGAGCAGTGGCGCACCTCAAAACCCCAACCTTCTTCTTCTTCCTCCTACCAAACAGCGCGCCTCCACACAGTTCACTACACAGGGAAAAAATTATTGTAGGGAGATTTGCTAAAATTTATGTTTGATTAGTATGTGAAGGTGTTTGTATGACATGATTTGTTGTTCTAATTAGAGTTATTCTAGGAAGCATGAATAGATTTGGATTTGAATTTGGATGACACATCTCCTTTACATTTTCAATTCAAAGATAATAGTACTGAGTACTGATTGAGTATTAAAAGAAATATTAATTCTTTGATTGTTTTACTTGAATTATCGTTGTAACAAATTTTTATGAATTACTTGAATTATTTGACTGTTTTATGTTTTTATACTTTATTTTATTAAGGAATATTTAGATCTACAATATGTTAATTTTTATTATGATTATAAACAAGATTTTATAATTTAAAAAAAACCGCCCAAATCGCATGTTAATTTATTGTTTGGTTCGGACGTAATTTTGAGATAAAAACCGCCCAAACCGCACTGCGAACACCCCTAATTTACACATTGAGGGATAAAAATGACTATTTACCCTTAGTTTTTTTTAGTTAATATATGTATTAGTTTGAGTATTATTGTATTTTTATTTAAATTTATTTGGGTTCTTGATTTGTTAGAAATTGTTTTCATTTAATTCATATTATGTATAATGAGTGTTATCTCTAGTGAAAACACATAAGGTTTATCTAGTAATTCTTTCATATTTGAGGTATATATATATATATATATATATATTATTGATTAAGAAAAAAGACTTATAATTTTACTTTAGCTTTATCTAGTTTAAATTTCCTAACACTTTTAAAAAAAAATAGTTGATAAAATTATAATTTTTAAATAAATAAATTTGGTCCCGTAGTCGGTTGTGTGTTTTTTTCTCTCAAAATTATTGACATATTATTTTCAATATAAATATGAGGACATTTAAGTTGAAATTGTGATATGGAATAATTTTAAAGATTAAAAGTGAGAAATTTAGTAGAAATTTGATAAAATTATAAGATATAAGATAAAGATTTTTTTAACAGCAAAGATTAAGGTTTTACAAGGAAATCAAAATAATAAAAATATATATATTAAAAGGAAATTTAAAAAATATATTGCATAAATTACTAAATGAACAAGAGCAATAGTAGTAGTAGTAGTAGTAGTAATAATAATAATAATAATAATAATAATAATAATAATAATAATAATTAGTCACAATCTATCATTAACCTCTGAGTCTGAATATATTTGTTGTACTTTTTATATTTTCGGGGACTAAATTTTACATTTTTATCTTTGAACGCATTTGTCAGCGGAGTGGAAAAATGGAGAGTAAAAAAAAAATATTATGACAAATATGCTCATATGTCGAAAATTCATGTTGACAATTATTTCAGTGACAAATTTATCCGTCTGTATTTTATTACACTTTAAGGGACTGAATTTTGTATTTTCATCTTTTAGGGACGTATTTGTCAACGAATTATACATTGAAGAACAAAAGTGACTATTTATCCTAATAATTATTCATATAAAAGATGTATTTTATATTAATGTATTATATTGTTTTTAATTTTATTATGTATTTTTATTAATAAATTATCTAAATTTTAAATAAGTAAAAATATTTAAATAAAATAATATTAAAAATATATAATATATTTTAATAATAAAACATTAAAATAAATTAATAACGTATAAAATATAATCATAAAAAATGTACACCATATTAATAAAAATTATTAATAAGTAAAACTAAAATTATTTATTTGACATTTAGATAAATAATTTTTTACAATTTTAAAAAATTAAAAAAATAGACCGTAAAAGAATATAAACTTTTATATTTTTAAAAAAACAAAAAACTTAAACAATTTTAAAAAAACTTTAAAGTCGTAAAATAAATAAAAAAACTTTTAGGACTTTAAAGTCGTAAAATGAAAAAAAATAATAAAACAAAAATTACTTACATTTTAAAGTCGTAAAAAGCATTTAATTGAAATGAAAAATAATTTTACGATCTGACTTAAAAAAATATAAAATTATAATGAGTGTTACTACTTCTAACTTAAAAGTTGTAACATCTTATATATATATAGTGCACAAAAGCATGTCAAGGCACACCATTGATTCAGTGGAAAAAACATATCAATGGTACTTGTTTGATGGAAAAATAAAATTATGAGCACGTTGATTTGAGAAAATGTCTTTTATTTCATTTTCTAATTTTTGTCTGTCAATCATTTTTATTCTTCCAATTTTTCAGAATTTAAAAAGTAAGTTTGTTTTGATTTTTTTTTGTTTTAGGAAAAGGAAATATTTGAAAATGTGCTTGTTTGAGTTCTATTTTTTAACTTTCTATTTTATAAGATATTTTAAGGTAAATAGGCTTTTGGTCTTAAAAAAATATTTTTCTTAAGGAACAGAACATAGCTATGAAGTTAATCATTATTAATATTAAGCTTTGAGTGAATAGGAAATTTAGTCTCTGAGATTGTAACCAGTTTGCATATTAATCCCTGACTTAAATTTTAATTCAAAATAGTTCCTAACTTTACATAATTTTTGCAAAATAGTCCTTGTCGTTAAATTCCCAAGTGATGGTGTTAGTGAGTTGCATAGGTGGCAATTCAGTGCCATGTAGACTGTCCAACGTGGCACTGAAGTCTGCATTTATAAATCCTCTCTCACGCAAGGTTGCTTCTTCTTCTTCCCCAAATAAATTAGGGTTTACGAAGCTGCTGGTTTCTCACGCTGAGTCGCTTCTTCTTCTTCTCCTCTGACACTCAGTTGCTTCTTCTTGTCTCATCTGTATCTACCCTTTGCTTGTTGTTGTTCAGTTGATTTCTCCATGTCTGCAAGTGGCAATTGTTGCACATTTTTTGGTAGTTTCATTCGGCAATGCCACCATGGAAGACGTGTAGCTATTTGAACCGCAAGAACAAGGAGGAACCCAAGAAGGTTATTCGATACTTGTGCATTGCCCCAAACAGACCTAGATAACTGTCAATTTTTTCAATGGGTTGAAGAAGAAAACCAAGTTTCTAATTCATCTTCTGTCTCAAGAGAAGCAATGGTAGTGGCTGATTTGAGGCTACATATTGAAGCTTTGCAGAAGAAAATGAGAAATTTAACAAACATTGTGTTGTTAGGTTTTTCATTTTTAATTGTAATGTTAGTTTTAGGGGGAATGTATTTTAGGTAAAATGTGTAATAGCATCTTTTGATATTGTAATTTTTGTTTTGTTGAAGAATTTGTAGTGTAATTTGTTGCTACTATCAATTACCCATTTCAATTAAATATAATATGTTGGTGAAATTTGTTGCTGAAATTTGCAATTTATTAAATATAATTTGTTGCTGTTGTTATATCCTAATTTCGTCCGAGGACCATTTGTTTGGTGGGATGCAACCTTCGCTTGATCGCTTTGAGGAACTTAACACCCATCGTTAGGCAATCCGTGAAGTTCTGTGACATGTCTGGAGTCGAAAGGAAGCATTGTTGCGTAACCCGTAAAGTTCCATAACATTCCAGAAGTCAAAGAGGGGATGGTTGCGTAATCCGTAAAGTTTCACAACGTTACGGAAATAAAACAAGTATCGTTACGTAATTCGTAAAGTTCCGTAACGTTACGAAAAAAGAATCAGCAAAAAAGGCAAAAGGGGATGTATTTAGTAAATAGGGGTGTGCAAATAGCAACCAGGGCAGTGCCTTCTAGTGGAAGCAACTCAGCTCGCCTGGGCGAGCTGGGCGGCAACCACCTCCCTCTTTTCCCCTATAAATAGGGGAAAGAGGGTAGAGCAAATTCGTTCAACCCTCCTGGTATCTAGGATTCACTTGAAATTAGTGAGAAAAATTGTTTCTATGAAGAAAATCCTAGCCGAGGCGCTTCTGTAACGCTTCTCAGACGTTTCCGTGGGCGACTTCGTGAAGGTTTTCCACCGTTCTTCATTGTTCTTCGTTCGTTCTTCGTCGTTCTTCGATCTTCAACTGGTAAGTTCCCGAGATCGAACCTTTCAATTCATTCTATGTGCCCTTAGTGGTCCCCACTTGTTTCGCGTGCTTTTATTTTTTTTTCGTTTGCTTTCCGTACCCCCTTTTGACGTGCTTTAACCATTTATTTAAGTCATTTTCTCGCCTAATAAAAAATAAAATAAATTTCCACCGATCATTTGAGTTGTAATATCTTTTAATCTCTGTTAAAATAAAATCTGACCGATCTTTCACGCCGTAACCACGTTTAAAACCAAAAAGTGGAAAAATAATAATAAAATAATAAAAAATATCTTTTAAAAAAATAATAAAAAAATCAACCAGACGTTTTTTCTTTGGGATTTTTCTTAATTGAATTGACTAATAACCAAAGTGAAACTAAGGCTAAAATCAACTCACAAATCAAGCTTTGTCATTAAAAATCACCTAAAAACCATTCCAAGATGCAACGCCTTGAATGGTCCTCTTTGCTTTTATTAGTTAAACGTGGACTTTTGAAAGCCTAAAATCAACACATAACTTTGTCACCTCTTTGAAAAACCAAGAGATCATTAATGGCCCAATGCCTTAATGTTTTCTCTCATTTCAAAAGAATCAAAAGATCGTTTAAATGGTCTAACGCCTTAAACGACCTTTTGTTTGGTCAAAATATATCTTGCAAAAAAAGATAAAAACAACTTAACCAACGTTTAGTTCTCAAAGAACTACGTAGGTCTGATTTCCTTATCATAATTGAGGAATACGTAGGAGCAAGGGAAACACCCTTGTCGACCACAAAAAGACAAAAAATATAAAAGGCATAAAAAGACATAAAAAGCGTAAAAGAGAAAATAAAACAAATTGAAGTCATATTCGCATACTCGATTAAAGGCTGTCGTCCCTTGTGACGGACGCGTGGGGTGCTAATACCTTCCCCGTTCGTAAATACAACTCCCGAACCTTTCACACTTAAAGTTCGTAGACCACGCCTTTCCAGTTTTTCCGATGTTTTCCTCAAATAAATGTTGGCGGTGACTCCGCGCATTTTCCTTTCTTGGAAGACACACCCGTGAGTCTCGCGTCGCCCTCCCGCCGAAGGGTAGGTTGCGACAGTTGGCGACTCCACTGGGGACTGTTTTTAGAGAGTTAGGCCAATCAATCAGTGTGCTTTCCTTACCATGACTTCCCTTTTGTTCTTTTTTTCTTTGTCTTTTTCCTTATGCTCTTGTATATATATAAAATTTTTGATGCTTTTTTAGTGTGTTTTCAAAATGTATGCATGAGATAAATATTTATTCATTTGATGCACACAAACACCAACACTATTTGCACACACAGTGAGTTGAAAAGGGGCCCTATACCCGGGTCCATGGGAACATAAGGAGTGGAGGTGAATATGTGGTCATGCTAGGTCTCCGACTTGCTTGATAACAGTGAACCCTCATCTAGAGTTTTTCTCTTTGATAACATATTGTTGCTGGTAGTCCTTACTGCCGCAATATGTTCTTCGAAGGGGATGATACCTCTAGAAACCATCGAGAGAGATATGACCACCTTGGGAATTATCACTAAAAAGCCTTTTAGTTCCTCCCATGTAGGTCCCTAAAATAGGGGCACGGAGTAAACACGCCGCGTGCCATTTTTAAACACTGCCATGCATGTAGTCCTAAATATCATGTACGCCTTTGCTTATAATTATTTGTGGATATTGTCGTACTATGTGCATCCCTGTGTTATGCCTTTCGCATCTGCATCATGCACGAATTGTGTCTTGATCCACTCACTTTGTCAAACCGACGGAGGGTCCGTGTCTCCTTCTTAAATGCATACGTCGGACGCCATGCTGCCCAAATGTTGTATCTAAGAAGGGGACAATTTCCCGGGCTCCTGTATTCATAAAATGCATTTGTGTCATATGCATTTCTTCATGCATTCATCCATTCCACCCATGATAGATGTCGGAGTTTTGATTCGCACTGGGTTTTGTTTCACTTTAGTAAAACATGGGATCGAGTCAGGCGCCTTCGCTTAAAAAAAGGTTCTATCAAGTCAAGGTCAAGAGCCTAGGAATCACCAGCCTGAAAGAGTTAGGGCAGTTGATGGGTCAGCTCCAGCGACAAGCCTTTCACAAAGCTTACGGTAAAATCTGGGACCTAGCCATGGTAGAGGTCTCCACAGAGGCTATTGTGTAGACGCTAATGCCTTTAGTGTTTTGATGATGATCATGATGATTTGATGCAAATGGGCTTTTAAAGTTTAAATTCAAGACAATGATTCAAGAATACAAGCCACAACATCAAGATGATCACTAGTATTTTAGGAAGGGAATTCCTAATTGATATAACAAAAGGTTTGGCCAAGTAATTTAAGTTAAAAAGTGTTTTTCAAGAGATTTACTCTCTGGTAATCGATTACCAGTGGCCAAAAATGATTTACAACAGCTACTAAATATTTGAATTCAAATTTTAGACTGTGTAATCGATTACACAATATTAGTAATCGATTACCAGCAGTTAATAAACGTTTTAATTCAAATTTTAAAAGCTGTAATCGATTACACAAATCTTGTAATCGATTACCAGACAAGATTTTCAGAAAAATATTTCTAAGAGTCACAACTTCTCAAATGGTTTTTACATGACCACCAATGGTCTATATATATGTGACTTAGAACACGAATTTGCTCAGAGTTTTTCAGAACAACAAGTGTTTATTCTCTCAAAGAGCAAAATCATTTTATCCTCTTAAGAATTCCTTGGCCAATCCACTTGCAATTCATTAAGGAATCATTTGAGTGCTCAGATTGTAAAATCTATCTCTTTCAAGAGAGATTCATTCTTCTTCTCTTTCTAATTCTTTAAGGGATTAAGAGGCCGAAGGTCTCTTGTTGTAAAAGAATTCTAAACACAAAGGAAGGGTTGTCCTTGTGTGTTCAGAACTTGTAAAAGGATTTTACAAGATAGTGGAACTCTCAAGCGGGTTGCTTGGGGACTGGACGTTGGCACAAGGGTGTGGCCGAACCAGTATAAATCCGAGTTTGCACTTTCTCTTCCCTTAAACTATTTTATTTATTATTGTTTTATATTCTTATTCATATTGTTCTATTTGAATCAATATTTAAGAAGTTCATTGTTAAGGGAATTTGTAACTTGAATAGAAAGTGAAATAGAATTTTAATTGGGGAAATAGTTTGTAATATCTTAATTCAACCCCTCATTCTTAAGATATCTGAGGCCACTTGTCTAACACATTGCCTCCCTCACCCAGTATTATGACCGGCCGTTGAGGTGCTTCACCTTTGGGGACTTCTAGTTATCACCCATGGTGGAAGAGTTTGAAGAGATCCTGGGATGCCCTCTAGGGGGAAGGAAACCATACCTCTTCTCAGGATTCTATCCCTCTTTAGCTAGAATTTCTAAGATAGTCCAAATCTCGGCGCAGGAATTAGACCACAGAAAGCAAGTCGAAAATGGGGTGGTTGGAGTACCGAGAAAATGTTTGGAGGAAAAAGCAAGAATCTTGGCAGGTAGAGGCGAATGGGCCCCGTTCATAGACATCCTCGCGCTTTTGATCTTCGGAGGAGTCCTCTTTCCAAATGTGGATGGGTTGGTGGACCTAGCGGCGATCGACGCTTTTCTCGCCTTTCATGACCGCAAGGAAAGCCCGGTTGTCGCTATCCTAGCCGATCTATATGACACCTTCGACCGAAGATGTGAAAAGAGCAGTACAAGGATTGTTTGCTGTACTCCGGCCCTCTACGTATGGTTGGTTTTGCACCTTTTCCGCCAAGAGGTAAGACATGCTTGCCCGCTAGAAAGCCACCGTTCATGTACAAAGAAGAAAGAGGCACGTTGGGACCGACTCTTAGCAAGCAAAGAAGGAGCGTTTGTCAACTGGTTCCCCCGATGGAAAGAAGGAAGAACCGGGGTCTTGATTTCGTGCGGAGGATTTCCAAATGTTCCCTTGATGGGGACAAGGGATTGCATCAACTAAAATCCCGTTCTTGCTATAAGACAACTTGGCTACCCCATGAGAGGGGCACCACTAGAGGAAGAGCTCGCACCTATTATTGCACGAGGTTTCAATAACACTAACGCGGAGGCACTTCAGAAGGTCCGTAAGGCATGGGAGATGGTGCAAAAGAAGGACAAGGAACTCAGAGGTAGTAACAATGGGCCCATCGGAGGCTACCGTAGGTGGTTGAAAGCCCACATGAAAGGTTTGGATTGGATCCCGAGTTTGAGAACCACTAAAGGGGTGGAAGTTGAAGCGCCAGAGGAAGACGAAGAGGTGTAGGCCCTCAGGGAAGAACTCGAGAAAGCCCAAACAGTCAAAGAAAAGTTCAAATCAGCAGCTCTTAAGATCCGAAAGGAGAATGCCAAACTGAGAGAGGTAAATATAGCTACCACCAAGGCCTTGGAACAAGAGACCAAAAGGGCCCGTAGGGAAGAACATGGCCGGAACAAATTCCGAGGGGCTTTGTGGGGCAGTAAAAACGAGCTTAAGCTTCGGAGAGAGGAAAGAGACCAATCACGAGTAGATAGTTTGATCTTGAAGGATGAGTTGAAGGTTTGCCTAAGGTCCAAGAGAAGCTTGTCTCAATGGTTATGCGAGACAGAGACCAACATGTTAGCCATCATCAACAAATACCAAGAAGAATTAAATCTAGCCACAGCCCACGAGCACAAAGTGGTGGACGAGTATGCCCGAGTGTACGCGGAAAAGGAGGCTAGAGGAAGGGTAATTGACTCGTTACATCAAGAGGCAACAATGTGGATGGACCGATTTGCTCTTACTTTGAACGGGAGTCAAGAACTTCCCCGATTGTTAGCCAAGGCCAAAGCAATGGCGGACACCTACTCCGCCCTCGAGGAGATCCACGTACTTCTCAGCTATTGCCAGCATATGATAGACTTAATGGCCCATATGATTAGGAACCGCTAGGAAGTTTGTATTGTCACTCAGATCTTGACTAGTTATAACTTTCTGAATAAGATGAGTTTATCCCGAGTTTTTACTCCAAAAATCAGTGCGAATCAAATCACTCCCACATTTTATCTCTAGCATGCATTCATTATTTTTTACGTACTCCTCACGTTTGGTTTT
The DNA here is from genome assembly GCF_004193775.1 of Glycine soja. Taxonomy (NCBI): domain Eukaryota; kingdom Viridiplantae; phylum Streptophyta; class Magnoliopsida; order Fabales; family Fabaceae; genus Glycine; species Glycine soja. The sequence continues at coordinate 30,570,782 of NC_041021.1, forward strand.
TTAGGAAAAAACGCCATAACTAAACGCGCCCCAAGGCATCCCTATCGCACCAGATCTAAATCTAGGACGATGGGTGACCAAGAGGAAATACAGGAACAGATGAAAGCTGACATGTCGGCTTTGAAAGAGCAAATGGCTTCCATGATGGATGCCATGCTAGGAATGAGGCAACTAATGGAGAATAACGTGGCCACTGCTGCCGCTGTTAGTTCGGCTGCCGAAGCAGACCCAACTCTCCCAGCTACCGCGCGCCATCCTATCCCAAACGTGGTAGGACGAGAAAGAAGCACACTGGGGCACATCAAAAACCCCCATCTGGGATACAACCGAGTGGCTTACCCTTATGGATTACCACCTAATTACACGCCACCAGTCATGCGTGATGACGCGGGTCATGTCCCTTTCCCCATCCTTGAAGGGGAGCCTCCTCGACAGTCGGACGAGGTTCATGAGGATCATAGAGAGCATGCCCAAGAAGACATCGATTCCTACTCCTCGGTCCTCGTCGAGGGGCCGACACTTAACACACTACCTCAGCCCAACCTCACGGGAGAACCTCGAAACCTCCCAGCATAACCAATATTCTTGTCCACAAAAGGGCCACCCCCGGCAGCGGAAGAAAAAAGGAAACTTGATCTCATCGAAGAGAGATTGAGAGCTGTTGAAGGCTTTAGCGACTATCCGTTCACGGACATGGCTGATCTTTGCTTAGTACCGGACGTCGTCATCCCCCCAAAATTCAAGGTACCTGATTACGATAGGTACAAAGGGACGACTTGTCCTAAGAACCATCTCAAAATGTATTGTCACAAGATGGGGGTGCATTCTAGGGATGAAAAGTTGTTGAAGCACTTCTTCCAAGATAGCTTGGCTGGGGCCGCGGTCGTTTGGTACACTAATCTAGAAGCTTCCCGCATCCGCACTTGGAAGGATCTGATTACTGCCTTCCTTAGGCAATATCAGTATAACTCTGATATGGCTTCCGACCGGACTCAGCTGCAGAACATGGTTAAAAAGGAAAGCGAGTCCTTTAAAGAGTACGCTCAGCGTTGGAGGGACCTGGCAGCGCAAGTAGCCCCTCCCATGGTCGAAAGGGAAATGATTACCATGATGGTAGACACCTTGCCAGTGTTTTACTATGAGAAATTAGTAGGCTACATGCCCTTCAGCTTCGCAGACTTGGTATTCGTCGGGGAAAGAATCGAAGTGGGCTTGAAGAGAGGGAAGTTCGATTACGTCTCCTCCACAGGTACCAACGCTAGAAGTATCGGAGCAACTGCGGCAAAGAGGAAGGAAGGAGATACCCATGCCGTCACTTCAACGCCCGGATGGATCAAGCCACCGCAGATCTCCCACGGTACCCATCAGTATGTGCAACATCACCCGAGCTTCTTAGCTCGCGCCGGGGACTCCTCCAACTCAGCACTTATACAAACTAGGGCGCCCGCACCCATCTAGAGGGAGCCCCCCCAAGCTCCGGCTCCAACCTCGACTCGCCTAGCCAGCAATGCCCACTTTGGCGTTGGTTCCAACGCGATAAGGAACTTTCCCCTGAGGCCAACTCCAAGATTCACTGCGATTCCAATGACGTACGAGGACCTCTTGCCATCCCTCGTCGCCAACCAGATGGCTATAATATCTCCCGGAAGGATCTACCAGCCTCCTTTCCCAAAGTGGTAGAACCCTGACGGAACTTGCGGATACCATGGGAAACCCCGGGCCACTCAACCGAACAGTGCCTGGCCTTTAAGCACAAGATCCAAAGTTTGATAGAAGCTGGATGGCTGACCTTTCAAGAGGACTGACCCAACGTAAAAACCAACCCGCTTGCCAATCATGGAGGGGGAGCGGTTAATGCCGTCGAGTCGGGTAGGCCGCGCAGGTCCAAACCTTTGAAGGACGTGACGACCCCTAGAAGGTTTATCTACGAGGCCCTACAAAAGGGGGGCGTAATTCCCCACAGTGGGCATGAGGAAGATTCCTGTTTGATGCATCCCGACATGCAATATAACATGGAAGCATGTTTAGCAGTAGAGGACCTATTGCAACAGATGATAGACCAAGGTTGGCTAGAAGTCGGCGATGAGAGGGGGTGAAGAGCAGCACATATGCATGCAGTCCGCAGATGAGGAAGGTCTTAGAAAGCCTAAGCCTTTGGTGATATATTTCACCAGAGATGCAGCTCCCTAAACGCCCTCATACCCCTCGGTAGTTAGACCTATTCCGTTTCCATACCAAAACAACCACACAGTTCCATGGAGGTATGCGCCTCCAAGCGAAAGGAAGGAAGAAGCCACCAACATCAGCACGCTGTCGGCCAAGGTAACCAATATCACGGGGCTGAGCGGCATGACCCGCAGCAGTCGCGTGTTCGCACCCCCTGACCTGCCGACACAGCCCGCAAACGCTAAAGGGAAGGCGAAGATAGCGGAAGGACAAAATGACAAAGTGATCCCTGCTCTAAACGAGGATGTTCCAATGAAAGGTCTTTCTGAGAAAAGGGATGGCTGTGGCAAGAAAGAAGTATCGCTAGAGGAGGCAGGCGAGTTCCTCCGCATTATTCAACAAAGCGAGTTCAAGGTCATTGAGCAACTCAACAAAACCCCGGCCAGAGTCTCTCTTTTGGAACTGCTCATGAGCTTTGAGCCTCATCGGGCTTTGCTAGTAAAGGTCTTGAACGAAGCTCATGTAGCCCAAGACATCTCCGTAGAAGGCTTTGGGGGACTCGTCAATAACATCATCGCCAACAACTACCTCGCCTTCGCTGAAGAGGAAATCCCTGCCGAGGGGAGAGGGCATAACAGGGCTTTGCTTGTGTCAGTCAAATGCATGGACCATGTCGTGGCCAAGGTACTCATCGATAACGACTCCAGTTTGAACGTAATGCCCAAAAGCACGTTGGAGAAATTGCCGTTTAACGCTTCCCATCTAAGGCCAAGTTCCATGGTGGTTCGTGCCTTTGACGGCAGCCGTCGAGAGGTGAGGGAAGAGATCAACCTCCCTGTACAGATAGGGCCTCATACCTGTCAGGTTACGTTCCAAGTGATGGATATTAACCCGGCTTATAGCTGTCTTTTGGGACGCCCGTGGATCCACTCGATAGGAGTCATTCCCTCTATGCTCCACCAAAAACTGAAGTTCGTAGTGGAGGGGCATTTGGTCATTGTATCGGGGGAGGAAGACGTCTTGGTAAGTTGCCCGTCCTCTATGCCATATGTGGAAGTCGCAGAGGAGTCATTGGAAACGACCTTCCAATCTTTTGAGGTAGTAAGCATTGCCTCTGTAGATTCCCTCTCTGGGCAGCCTTTCCTGTCCGACACGACAATGATGGTGGCCCGGGTGATGTTGGGGTACGGCTACAAGCCCAGAATGGGTTTGGACAAGAACAACGGCGGCAGAACCAGCCTGGTATGCACCAGTGGAAATCACGGGAAGTTTGGGTTAGACTATAAACCCACGCAAGCGGACATAAGGAAAAGTATCGCGGAAAGGAATAACAGAGGCCAAGGCTTGCGATTGGGACAACAAGCCGAAGGGGCCCCGCCCTGCCACATCAGTAGAACCTTTATAAGTGCGGGTCTAAGACACGAAGGCCAAATCGCCGCGATATACGAGGATGACCCCCCGAGGGGATCGGATTTGGTACGACCATGTCCTCTTGGTTTCCGACTAGGAAATTGGTGAGTGGAGGAGCGCCCAGATGTTTACGCGACAAGCATAATGTAACCCTTTGTTGCTTTAAAACTCTATGGTAGGCTTTAGAGTTTCCTTTTGTTAAGGCATTATGTCTTTTGATCTTTCTTCATCTGTTCCTGCGCCTCTACCCATTCGCATTTCATTTGCATGTTTATTTCTTTATGCTTAAAAAACGCCAGATCCGACGATGAGTCCCTCGAAGGTACTAATACCCGGGACCCGACCGTCGATTTCGAGCAAGAAGCGGGTCGGACGAAGAGTGAAGAGGACGAGGATGTGGGACTTCCCCCAGAGCTGGAGAGGATAATCGCTCAGGAGGACCAAGAGATGGGGCCTCATCAAGAAGAGACAGAACTAGTAAACTTAGGAACCGACAGTGGGAAAAAGGAAGTAAAGATAGGTACGGGTATGACCGCACCCATCCGTGAAGAATTGATGGCCCTACTAAAAAACTACCAAGACATCTTTGCCTGGTCATACCAAGATATGCCCGATTTGAGTTCTGACATCGTACAACACAGATTACCTCTAAATCCTGAGTGTTCCTCGATAAAACAAAAGCTGAGGAGGATGAAGCCCGAGACATCCTTGAAAATAAAAGAAAAGGTAAAGAAACAATTTGACGTTGGCTTTTTGGCTGTTGCTCGGTACCCGGAATGGGTTGCCAACATTGTACCAGTCCCTAAGAAGGATGGGAATGTACGAATGTGCGTGGATTATCGGGACCTGAATCGGGCCAGTCTCAAGGACAATTTCCCTCTGCCGCACATCGATATCCTCGTGGATAATATGTCAATTTCGCTCTATTTTCCTTCATGGACGGGTTCTCTGGCTACAATCAGATAAAAATGGTGCCAGAGGATATGGAAAATACTACCTTTGTCACCCTATGGGGGACGTTCTATTATAAGGTGATGTCCTTTGGGCTCAAGAACGTCAGGGCAACTTATCAACGGGCTATGGTGGCTTTGTTCCACGATATGATGCACCGAGAAATCGAGGTCAATGTGAACGACATGATCGCCAAGTATAAAACCAAGGAGGAACACCTTGTCAACTTGTAGAAGTTGTTCGAAAGGCTTAGGAAGTATCGATTGAGGTTAAACCCCGCCTAGTGCACCTTCAGGGTCAAGTCAGGGAAATTACTGGGTTTCATCGTAAGCCAGAAAGGGATAGAGGTGGACCCCGAAAAGGTGAAAGCCATCCTTGAAATGCCAGAACCGCGTACCGAGAAGCAGGTCTGAGGTTTCCTGGGGCGTTTGAACTACATTGCCAGATTCATATAACAGCTCACCGCCATCTGTGAGCTGTTGTTCAACCTCTTACGCAAGAACCAATCCGTCCGCTGGAACGAGGACTGTCAAGAGGCATTAGGAAGGATCAAACAATGCCTCATGAACCCTTCCGTGCTTATGCCACCGGTTCCCGGAAGACCTCTCATCTTGTATATGACGATTTTGGACGAGTCAATGGGGTGCATTCTGGGGTAACATGACGAGTCCGGGAAAAGAGAGAGCGTTGTCTACTACTTGAGTAAAAAGTTCACAGCTTGTGAGATGAACTACTCCCTGCTGGAAAGAACGTGTTGTGCTTTAGTCTGGACGTCCCACCGTCTAAGACAATACATGTTGAGCCATACCACCTGGCTGATATCCAAGATGGACCCGGTCAAGTACATCTTTGAGAAGCCTGCTCTGACAGGGCGGATCGCCCGGTGGCAGGTTTTACTATCCGAGTTCGACATAGTCTATGTCACCCAAAAGGCGATAAAGGGGAGCACCTTGGCGTATTATTTGGTTCAGCAGCCTCTCAATGACTATCAACCCATGCACCTCGAGTTCCCGGATGAGGACATCATGGCCTTGTGTCGCAACCTACCCTTCGGCGGGAGGGCGACGCGTGACTCGCGGGATGCGTGTTCCACGAAAGGAATACGCGCGGAGTCGCCACCAACGTTTATTTGAGGAAAACGTCGGAAAAACCGGAAAAGACGCGATCTACGAACTTTTAAGTGAAAGGTTCGGGAGTTGTATTTACGCACGGGGAAGGTATTAGCACCCCACACGTCCGCCCCAAGGGACGACAGCCTTTAATCGAATGTGCAAACATGACTTTGATTTTTTATGTTCCCTTTTTATGTCTCTATATCCTTTATACCCTTTTTATATTTTCTCTTTTTTGTGGTCGACAAGGGTGTTTCCCTTTGCTCCTACGTATTCCTCAATTTGGGATGAGAAAATCAGACCTACGTAGTTCTTTTTTATCAAGTGATTCTTTTTTACTTTAAGAGGTGATCATTTTAAGGCGTTGGACCTTAAAAATGATCCATTTTACTTAGTGAGAAAATGAAATGACAAACTTCAAAAGCCTATTTTTATGGACGAGCTTGACTAGGCGAATTGATTTTAGCCTTTAGTTTCACTTTAGTTATTAATCAATTCGATTAAGAATGAGAAATCCCAAAGAGAAAACGTCCGATTGATTTTCCGCTTTATTTTACTAAAAGATGTCTTTTTGATTATTATATTATTTTTTACCTCTTTTTGATTTCCAACGTGGTTACGGCACGACCGAACGGTCGGAATTTATTTTAACCGAAGTTAATGGATAATACAATTCAAACGTTCGGTGGAAATTTATTTTATTTTTAAGTTAAGCGAGAAATGACTTAAGTAAAATGGCTTAAGCACGTCAACAGGGGGTATAAAAAGTGAACAAAACGAGAATAAAAATGCACGAAACACAATGTGGACCACTACGGGTACATAGAATGAATCGAAAAGCTTGGTTCGAGGTACTTACCCGTTGAAGATCGAAGAACGATGAAGAACGAATGAAGAACGTCGAAGAACGGTTGAAACCTTTGCGAAATTCTTCACGGAAAACGTTACGGAAACGTTTCGGAAGCGCCTCGGCTTAGATTTTCTTCACGGAAACAATTTTTCCAAGCAAATTCGAAAGAGAGAGAAGTGCCAAAGGGGCTGAACCCTTTTCTTCTTCACTTCCTCCCCTATTTATAGCAAAATAGGGGAGGTGGTTGCCGCCCAGCTCGCCCAGGCGAGCTCAGCTCGCCCAGGCGAGCCAGGTTGCTTCCTCCAGAAGCAACAACCTTCTGGAGGAATATTCTAGAGGGCCCAAGTGGGCCTGGGTGCTATTTGCACCCCCATTTTCACTAAGTACACCCCCCCTGCTGTTTTTTTTTGTGATTCTTTTTTCGTAAAGTTACGGAAACTTACGAATTTCGTAACGATACTTCTTTTCTTTCCGTAATGTTACGGAACCTTGCGGATTACATAATCACCCCCCTTTTGACTTACGGAATGTTACGGAACCTCACTTAATTATGCAACGATGCTTCCATTTGATTTCCGGTGTGTCACGGAAACTTACGGATTGTGCATCAATATTTTTTTGGTTTTCCGGCATGTCCTGGAATTTCACAAATTGCCTAATGATGGGTACCAAGCACCTCACAAGGACCAAAGAAAGGTCGCATGTCATCAAGCAAAGGTCCCCGGACGAAATTAGGGTATGACAGTTGCCCCTCTTTACTTGTCTTTTATTGGAGATAAAAGGAAAGTAAAGATAAGACACTAATTTCGTTCCTCTCGATTTGACGAGAGTCGCGGGTGACCATAAAACCTCCACATGCAAATGACTTGTTGTTCCCAGAATTTCACAAATTGCCTAATGATGGATGCCAAGCACCTCACAAGGACCAAAGAATGGTCGCATGTCATCAAGCAAAGGTCCCCGGACGAAAATCAGTGTATGACACTAATTTCGCTCCTCTCGGTTGACGAGAGTCGCGGGTGACCATGACTTGTCGCTCCTAGAATTTCACAAATTGCCTAATGATGGATGCCAAGCACCTCACAAGGACCAAAGAATGGTCGCATGTCATCAAGCAAAGGTCCCCGGACGAAAATCAGTGTATGACACTAATTTCGCTCCTCTCGGTTGACGAGAGTCGCGGGTGACCATGAAATTTCCGCATGTAAATGACTTGTTGTTCCCGGAGGAACAAAAGGTGCAGAAGACTGCGTCAGCCTCTGCATGCTATCAAGCGTTCTGTCTTACAGATAGCAAAAGAATGTTTATACGGATAACCACTCGGGTATTTCCGCGTATCATCGGGCCCGCCGCCTCTGGATGATACAAGGGTGCAGAATGACCAAACTTGGTCTCTGCTTGTCATCGGGCCCGCCGCCTCTGGATGACAAAAGGGTGCGGATAACCGTAAGGTATCTCCGCGTATCATCGGGCCCGCCGCCTCTGGATGATACAAGGGTGCAGAATGACCAAACTTGGTCTCTGCTTGTCATCGGGCCCGCCGCCTCTGGATGACAAAAGGGTGCGGATAACCGTAAGGTATCTCCGCGTATCATCGGGCCCGCCGCCTCTGGATGACAAAAGGGTGCGGATAACCGTAAGGTATCTCCGCGTATCATCGGGCCCGCCGCCTCTGGATGATACAAGGGTGCAGAATGACCAAACTTGGTCTCTGCTTGTCATCGGGCCCGCCGCCTCTGGATGACAAAAGGGTGCGGATAACCGTAAGGTATCTCCGCGTATCATCGGGCCCGCCGCCTCTGGATGATACAAGGGTGCAGAATGACCAAACTTGGTCTCTGCTTGTCATCGGGCCCGCCGCCTCTGGATGACAAAAGGGTGCGGATAACCGTAAGGTATCTCCGCGTATCATCGGGCCCGCCGCCTCTGGATGATACAAGGGTGCACGTCACATGACCTCAGGGTCAGTATGACAAAGATTATGGGGCGGCCGACAAAAGCAAGGCTCTTGCTCCTACGTATCCTCCAATGAGGAACTCAGACCTACGTAGTTCTGGATAACTTGTGAGACTTGAAAAGTCTCCATCGGAAAATGCTGACATCTCCGGAAAGGGCGCAGATGACCATATTGGTCTCTGCTCGTGAATCACACTTGGGGTCACTGAACGACGAGGTGCGGATAACCGTAAGGTGTCTCCGCGGGCTACCAGCTCTTGAGTCATGGCAACAAAAGGCGGTGTGGTCGACAAAAGCGAGGCTCTTGCTCCTACGTATCCTCCAATGAGGAACTCAGACCTACGTAGTTCTGGATAACTTGTGAGATTTGAAAAAGTCTCGGTGTTTTCTCCACTAAAATGCAAACATGCTTTAGCAAAGAGACAAATATTCCAACTGATTTAGAGCAGCATATGCTTTTTTCGAGTGAAAAACAATGCGTCTACCGGGGAAGGAGAGTCTGCTGATGAAATTCCCCATAACCATAAATGAGATTTTGGATGTTAGCATTTCGTTTCTAAATGACCATTTAGAGGAAACACCGGGTTCGACAAAAATAGAAGAAATCACTCAAAGTGTATCAATCTCGCACAGGTAAGTGTTTCATCCTAATTCCGAACCATAGATATGTCATGACTTGACTTTGCAAATTATTACCTATCAAATCAAAAATCACATGCGTGATCATGGATCAATAGGGCTTCCCTTGGGAATGGGTTCTTTTGGGGAGTTTTTCGGCTTTTGTGTGTTTTTGGCTTTTGATTTTTCTGGCTTTTTTCTTTTTCTGTTTTTTTTTGTTTAGTGCGGGGCGAGAAAAAAAGTCGCTAGCGCACGGGATTTTGGTTGGTAATCAAAGGGAGAAGACCATTTTAGGTCGTGGTTTCCTTTCCTTCCTTTTTGTTCATTTGGTGACAATTCTGTACTGTTCAGATATTGTCTGGTCCAAAGACCTCTCTGCACATTTCTTCTGGTTTCTTTGACCAGGAGCTTCCTTCTTTTTTACTTTCTCCCATTCTTTGGTTGGGAATTTTCTTTCTTTTCTTTTTTCTTTCTCCCACTCTTTGATTGGGAATTTCCTTTCTTTTCTTTTTTCTCTTTCTCCCACTCTTTGATTGGGAATTTCCTTTCTTTCTTTTTTCGCTTCCGAGGGTAAGGATTATGGTGAGTCAGGATTTTGGCTCAAGGTTTGTAGAATGACTAGACATGATACATGTCGGGGTTTGGTTTGGCTCAAGGATAAAAGGGATGCCCCACATTATTTCCATGACACAAATGCAAAAATGATGATTTGGAAACTTTATGCAAAACTGGTCATGCATGCACCTATGCGGACACTCAAGTGTCAAATTTTTATGGTCATGTGATGCTAGGGCTCATGATTCGTTTCCTCTATTTTAGTCAACCCAATGTTTCCAAAATATGTTCTTTCATCAATTTGTGCATTTATCCGAGTCCATTTTGGGCGTCTGGGAAAATCTTCACAGCATTCACCCTTCAGGTGTATACACATTTTTTCAAAAACTAGTTATGATCAGTGAATTTTTTTTCAAAGAAAAGTTGGAAGTCATCTCTTTTCAAAAGCATGTTGGTTTTTCAGCTTGACAACTTATTTTCTCTTTTTCTACCTTTTTCCTTACTTGCTTTCTTCTTTTCCTTTTTGTTCTTTTTTCCATTTCATTCATTTCATTTTTTCTTTTCTATTTTTATTTTTATCATGATTTTTTTTTATTTCACACATATATTCTTTGGACGATGTTCCTAAACGAAGAACTCTACACGGTTCCAGAATTCCAAACATCATCAATAGTAATGATATATAAACACTAACGCAACAACCTAAACAAAAATGTATGCGCTGTACAAATGACAATCGAAACAACAAAAACAAACATTAGTCTCTCAAGTCAAAACAATAACATAGAATAAAAATGACAAAAGAAATATGAAAGAAAACATGAATCTGGGGATCTCCCAGTCACGTATCTCCACTCCCTCCCAAGAAGTCAAGCAAATCGGCCATCTCCTCATCCTCGTGGGCCTCTTCTCCGTCGCCGGGAGCTTCTGGGGGTGCCTCTCCTGCTTGGGCCTCGGGCCAATCTCCGGGCCATGCAACCTCTGCCCTGAACTGGTCTGGAGTAGGGCATGAAAAAGAAGCGAAGCCCTGGCTCTGCATGCTAAGGCTCATCTGGTACAGACAATCATGGGTCTGTACATGTGCTCGGTGGTTGGCCGCCTGCTGGCGAACCAAATGCCGTAAATACTGCTCCATGTCAAATGCCCCAGCCTGGCCAGCCTGATGAGGTGGTGGGGGCGCGCCTGCGGCCTGTGGAGCATCACCCTGAGCTTGTCTCTGGGTACAGTACTTCTCAATAAAAGCCCGGGTGATGGGCGGCCGAATCACCTTGGTAGGTGCAACGGGGACTCCGAACGACTGGCAGAGTCCTGTGATCAGTGCGGGGAATCCCAGGGCCCTGTTGGACTTATCTGGGTCCAAAGGGTGCCTAGTGGGCGCCATACCTGCAAAAATATAGATGGCATCAGCGATCAACTGAGCCACATGGATGCTCATCCGTGTCAGGATGGCGTACACCAGCTGACACTTCGGCATGGGAAGGTCGGAATTATGATCGGTGGGCAGGATGTTGCTAAGGAGCAATGTCATCCATATCTGGGTCAGGGTGGTCATGTTGGTGCGCATGATTCGCACTCGCCTCCCTGCAGCAGTCCGGGCGAAATCCTGCCCCGGTATACATAGCAGCTGGGCGATGGCCTCCTCATCGAACCCATCAGACCGATTCCTCCTCTGGCCATACTCACATTCCTGGCCCTCTTCCAACACCAACGCATATCCTAGGAGTTGGCCGATAGCGTCGGCATCAAACGGGATCCACTGACCCCTTACCCAGGATCTCATGTCACGCACGCCCTCCTCTGTTGGCCAAGCATTGGCATAAAACTCAAGGACTATTTCTGGATCAAACTTGGCCATAGGAGTAACCAGTGGTGCCCAACGCCGGCGCCCTATTTCCTCCTGGAAATCAGTATACTCATCGTCCTTGAGCTGGACGCGTCGCTCCCAGAGAAACGACCATCCCTTGATGGCCTCGAAGCGCTGCTGGTGTACAGCACTCCTAAAGCGGTGACTGTCATACTCCGGAGCGGAACTAGTTCCTTCAGCTGCCTTGTCCTTCCTGGACCTCTTTGAGGCAAGCTTCCTCGGGGCCATTTCCTGCGAAGGCAAACATTTGGAAAGTTAGTCTTACCAGTGAGACACTACTCTTAAAACAAAAATGGCATACAACCTCCTCCCATAAATACAAACATCAATGTAAATTTAGAGCAAGCTTATGCGCATATTTCCTTACGAACGTTCACTTGCACAAGACATCCTATTAACTATGAAAAATGCACCCATATACAATCAAGGTAGCTTCATCACCTAGATCATTTACATGTACTCCCAAGGTGTATTTGTTATTTACATCACACACGCCTCCTTGGCTGAATTTACACACATGCATACTCAAAGCATTTTGGGGTACCAAAAATTGCACATGCGCTCACCTTGGTATTTCTAATACCTATACATACACAAACTTCACGATGAATCTTGACTACCTACACAATAAGGTGCTACATTTCATGCCTTTTTTTTTTTTTTTTTTTTTTTTCAAGTTTTTGCTACCTAAAGCCGCATGCAAATTCAAGCATATTTTCCTTTGCTGACTAAAATTGTATTCAAATTAAAAAGGTATATATTTTTTGTAATATGGTTTCTTCACATAACATGCAACATATTTATATATATTTTTTGTGAGACATTTTGACTACCAAAAATTATATATACATACATCCGAGTATCTTGCTATCATACCCAAAGTGTAAATTGCCAAAGGTATCTTGCTACCTATTCTAAACCTACACATTCATGACGAGCAAAATTCCTAAACATCTAGGCGTAGGGAAAATATTGTAGTGTGGCCCATAGCTGATTGCTGGCCAAAAAGGGTAACTTTACCCAATATGCACCTCCTTTTGTGTTCTTTTTGCATAAAATTTTAGTTTCTAGGCCTAGGATATATGTGTGGCAATTACCCTAGCCTTTTTCGGGAATGAATACATATTCCAAAAATAGAAAAAATGTACAAACCAAAATGCCCCATGGGTTGTTTCCTTACAAAAGTCACGCGCTAATGCCATTGAGGCATTTCACCGAACACTTGGTGGGCGCGCGTTTAGGTGTCAATAGCAAGAGAACGGGGACAATGTGGCATGTCCCATTGTTTCAAAAAGCATTATAGGCCTAGGGCCATCCCATACCAACCCCTAATTCAACCTAATCAAGCAAGAAAACAAACCAAAATTGCCCCATATATTTGAGCACACTCCCACAATTTAGAGCACCAAAAGGAGATCAAAATACACCAATGAAAAACTAGAAAGCTTAGGGATGGAACACTTACTTGGTGGTGATGAACAAAAGCGCAAAACGGAATCAAAAAATGCGAAAAAGGATGACCCTAGGGCTGCAAACTCGTCAATCCCGTGGGTATGGCTTTTGAAAGGGGGGAAAAGAAGTTTTTGAATGTAAAAACGCCCCCCCTTTCGTCATTCTTATAATTTGGTGCAGGGGTGGCTCGCCCAGGCGAGCTAACCTGCACTTTTTTTTTTTTTTTTTTTTTTTGGTTCTTTTTTTTTTTTTTTTTGAGGGGAACATTAACCATGTCCCCTCCCTTCCTATGGATTAGCATCTTGCCTAACTTGAACTTACTTAGGTTAGAATTTAGGTGTTGATTACTTATTTTTTTACCTTTTTTAAAACAAACAAAAAGTAAAAGAAAGCTGCAAAATACAAAGGATACGGGGCTGCCTTGCAGCGACATTCTCTGCTTGTTTCGCACAGAGAAGGGCAACGATCGGTCGGTCGTGACCCCATCCCCCCTTGCGTTCGTCCTTAAGTACCTGCAAGTAATAAACAACCAGGTATGGCCAATCTTGACCGCGTCATTACCCTACCTTGATTGGTTTCTGCCGTTCATGTTTCGTCTCTACTCCAGAAGGTAGCCCCAGGTGATCCTGCTCCTGTTTTACCACAACAATATACATGCGTATGCATGAATGTTTTCAAACACAGAAAATTTTAGGGAAAGTTGGTTCAGGTTCAATTCTAATTAAGCGCTTGGGGGATCCCATGAACTGAGCGGAAGGGCTCAGGTGATCACAGATTAACGCAAGGTGTGAGACTAACGTGAGGACTAAAAGCCTCGAATCCTACGTTCATTTCTTTGAAAGATTGTAACGAGAGATACAACAGACAGGAAATCCCTGGGGGAAATCCAGAAAACGCATAAAGATAAAGAACATTCAGCGACATCCTTAATTGCCCCAGCTTCTAAGCATAATATTGTTTGACGACATCAGAGTTCACGGGTGAAGGTAGCTCTTCGCCATCCATGTTGGTAAGCACCAGGGCTCCTCCGGAAAAAGCCCTCTTCACAACAAAAGGCCCTTCGTAGTTCGGGGCCCATTTCCCTCGATGGTCCTTGACAGCATGGGACATTTTCTTTAGCACAAGGTCTCCCTCATGGAACTTGCGTAAGCGTACTTTCTTGTCGAATGCACTCTTCATTCTCTGCTGGTATAAGCGCCCATGACTCATGGCCGTTAAGCGCTTACCCTCAATGAGGTTGAGCTGATCGTAGCGTGTTTGAGCCCACTCTGATTCCTTTAATCCGGATTCTGCCAAGATCCTTAATGACGGGACTTCTACCTCAAACGGCAACACAGCCTCCATCCCATATACCAATGAGAACGGCGTTGCCCCAGTTGACGTTCGCACTGAAGTCCGGTAACCATGCAACGCGAAGGGGAGCATCTCGTGCCAATCCTTGTATGACACGGTCATCTTTTGGATAATCTTTTTGATATTCTTATTGGCCGCTTCCACGGCTCCATTCATCTTTGGCCGGTAGGGCGTGGAATTGTGATGCTGGATTTTAAACCCCTCGCACATTTCCGCCATCATCTTATTATTCAGGTTGGTGCCGTTGTCCGTGATAATCTTCCTTGGCAAACCATATCGGCAGATGATCTCTTTCTTAATGAACCTGACCACCACATTCCTCGTGACATTGGTATATGAAGCCGCCTCGACCCACTTGGTGAAATAATCTATCGCTACGAGGATGAAGCGATGACCATTCGAGGCCTTGGGCTCAATGGCCCCGATGACATCTATTCCCCACATGGAGAAAGGCCAAGGGGCGGACATGACATTCAGAGGATGTGGTGGGGCATTGACATTATCTGCGAATGCTTGACATTTGTGGCACTTCCTCACATGGACACAACAATCACTTTCCATGGTAAGCCAGTAATAACCTGCTCTTAGGATCTTCCTGGCCATAGCATGTCCGTTGGCGTGCGTTCCAAACGAGCCCTCATGGACTTCTTCGATCATGTGATTTGCCTCCTTGGCATCCACACACCGTAGGAGTGTCATGTCGTGATTTCTTTTATACAGTATGCTTCCGCTCATGAAGAAACCGGCTGCCAACCTCCTCAATGTCCTTTTATCGTTGTCGGCAATCTCTGGCGGGTATTCTTTGCTTACGACATATCGCTTGATGTCGTAATACCAAGGCTTTCCGTCCCGTTCCTCTTCCACTTGGCAACAATGTGCGGGTTTGCCACGACACCAAAATTCAATGTAGGGTAGATCCCCGTGCGGTGTTAGCTGGAACATAGACGCCAACGTAGCAAGTGCATCCGCCATTTGATTTTCCTCGCGGGGAACATGATGGAAGGAGATCTCATCGAAAGTCTTAGCCAATTCCTTGATATAGGCTTTGTAGGGTATCAGCTTGGGATCTCTAGTTTCCCATTCCCCTCTCAGCTGATGGATTACCAACGCTGAGTCGCCGTACACCTTGAGTAGTTTGACATTGGAGTCAATTGCTGCCTGGACGGCTAGGGCACATGCTTCATATTCGGCCATGTTGTTGGTGCAGTCGAATCCTAACCTGGCTGTGAAAGGCACGCATTGATTGTCCGGAGAGACCAATACTGCTCCAACGCCATGGCCTAGAATGTTTGACGCTCCGTCAAACCATACAGTCCATTTGTCCCGATCTTCGTCCAACTTTTCCTCGAACAAGGCCATGATGTCCTCATCCGGGAATTCCGGATGCATGGGCTGGTAGTCGTTAAGAGGCTGTTGAGCCAAATAATCTGCCAAAGCGCTTCCTTTTATCGCCTTTTGGGTGACGTAGACTATATCAAACTCAGATAGCAAGACTTGCCACCGGGCGATTCGTCCTGTGAGAGCTGGCTTTTCAAAGATGTACTTAACCGGGTCCATTTTGGATATCAACCAAGTAGTATGGCTCAGCATGTACTGCCTTAGGCGATGGGATGCCCATACTAAAGCACAACACGTTCTTTCGAGCAAGGAGTAATTCATCTCACAGGTCGTGAACTTCTTACTTAGGTAGTAAACAGCGCGCTCTTTCTTCCCGGATTCGTCATGTTGCCCCAGCATACACCCCATTGACTCGTCCAAGATTGTCATGTACAAAATGAGAGGCCTTCCAGGTACTGGTGGCATAAGCACGGGAGGATTCATTAGGCACTTTTTGATCCTTCCAAAAGCCTCTTGGCAATCCTCATTCCACCGATCAGTTTGGTTTTTGCGCAAGAGTTTAAACAACGGCTCACAAATGGCGGTGAGCTGCGATATGAATCTGGCAATATAATTCAAGCGCCCCAGGAAACCTCGGACTTGCCTCTCTGTACGGGGTTCTGGCATCTCAAGGATAGCCTTCACTTTTTCGGGGTCTACCTCTATCCTTTCTGGCTTACAATGAAACCAAGCAATTTCCCTGATTTGACCCCAAAGGTACACTTAGCGGGGTTCAACCTTAATTGATATTTCTTAAGCCTTTCGAACAATTTCCGCAGGTTGACAAGGTGTTCTTCCTCGGATTTAGATTTAGCAATTATGTCGTCCACGTAGACCTCGATCTCTTGATGCATCATATCATGGAACAAAGCTACCATGGCCCGTTGATAAGTTGCCCCGGCATTCTTGAGTCCAAAGGACATCACCTTGTAACAGAACGTTCCCCACAGGGTGACGAAAGTAGTCTTTTCCATATCCTCGGGCGCCATTTTTATCTGATTGTAACCAGAGAAACCGTCCATGAAGGAAATAAAGCGAAATTGGCCGTGTTATCTACGAGGATATCGATGTGTGGTAAAGGAAAATTGTCCTTGGGACTGGCCCCGATTCAGGTCCCGATAATCTACACACATTCGTACTTTCCCATCTTTTTTAGGAACTGGTACGATGTGGGCAACCCATTCTGGATACCG